>NW_021267508.1:1329-89753 GCF_002162155.2 Triticum dicoccoides
CACTTTAATGGCGAGTGTCTCAAAACTCTTCTTAGCTCAAACTGACAGGATGGGCACGAAATTTTTTTGACCAATATTTTTTTTTGACTGTCCGGACCCAAAAACTGGAAACGGGTCAAAAAAAACTTCCTATAATGGCACCTGTCTCAAAACACTCAGAAACACCTAAAAATAGGATAGCCAGAATTTTTTTTTTTTCCGAAACCTACTCCGGCAAGGAAACACGAATCGGAATCTAGATGGATCCCGAAAACAAACCTAATAAGCAAAGAACTCGGATTGGTGGTGGATATATGGTGGTGGTATATGGCAGCGGTGGTGGTAGCGGTGGTAGTATATGGATATGGATCGGTGGTGGTATATGGACACGGATTGGTGGTGGTATATGGATACGGATTCGGTGCGGTGGTGGTAGATGGCAGGGGCGATGATGATGGTGCGGCGGCGGCGTGACAACTTATGACCAGAACTCGAAACTCTAAAAGACTAGACTCTAAGACCAGCAACTAGACACGACGATGCAACCGCAAATTCAACAAAGCAAAACCCTAAAAAGATTATGCAAGGCTCAGATTGGTTCGGATATGATGAACTAACCCTAAATTTTTTTGTGTGGCTTTTTCGTGGACTATAGGTATGAAGAGCAGACTCGATCTAAACTACTAAAAAACTGTAAAATCTCACCGAGCAACCTGGAAATCTGATACCACTTGATAGAGGCAAAGGTGTCCCGTCTTTCGATGAGATGGTGGATTTCGCTTTGGTGGAAGTCGACTTTGACGATCCGACTACGAACGTGCGAGGACGTCGCGCCTTAGCAATCGCTAAACCAACTCCGAGAGGTTATTGACCACGCCGGAGCACGATCAACCTGACCACGAGGGTCTGTTTCCTGCGAGCAAACGAAGAACAAGCAAGAAACTGAGATTGCAATCTGGATATTGCGAATATAAGATGAAAGCTTTATTGATCAAGGTGGGGTTCTGTGACGCCTTTGTCTGGTCGTTGAACACAAACGAAGCACGCGAAGTTGCAGCTATGGCGAACTTTTAATCTAAACAAAACCCAAGGTCTAAACGATGCCCTAAGGGCTGTATATATGGAGGAAGAGGGGGTGGATTTCGTGGCCCTTGGAGGAGGAGTCCGAAATCAACCCTATCTCTTGTTTCCCCACACATACGGACTCTAAAAATAGCCTATACTTATGTATTTCGAAATTACATGGGCCTGGCCCAATAATAAGGTGACGCAGCACCTAAAATAGCCTCGGGACGAAATTTATGAAGTGGCATCTTGTATATTTCGTCCAAGGCTTCATGCACCCATTATGGTGGCTTCAAAGTCCTGAAATCATCACTTGTAACTCCGTTCTTGTTCCCCTTGCGCATGCCATCATCTCCATGCTTGTTCTTGCTCCAATGTTCATCCTTCTCCAAGCTAGGCCCTTCATTTGTAAGCAAAACAAATGTATCCAATTTAGGCAGCATCATATTCTCATGAACATTAGAATCATTACCAAGAAACGAAAGTACCTGGTAATTTAGTTGGCGTGCACGAGCTCTAGTAATTGGTCCAGTATGTATAGCAGCAGGGGCTGTGGGTGTAACAATTGTATTGATGTCCTCATCAGACTAGGCCCACTCAATTTTTCAAAAAAGTATGCAACAGGTTTGCCATCTTTTAATAACACAGCTCCTAATCTAATTCCACTAGCATCACATTCAAGCTCAAATGTCTTATTAAAATCAGGAAGTTGGAGTAAAGGAGCAAGTGTCAACTTATCTTTCAATACCGTGAAGGCTTCTTCCTGTGCGGTACCCCAAACAAAAGGAACATCCTTCTTTGTAAGCTCATTGAGAGGTGCAGCAATGGTGCTGAAATCTCTCAGAAAACTCCTATAGAATCCAGCGAGGCCAAGCAAACTCCTCACTTGTGTGACCGTTTTGGGCTGTGGCCAACTCTCAATAGCTTCAATCTCGTCTTTATCAACTTCAATTCCCTGTGGAGTAATAACATAACCAAGAAAAGATACTCGGTTGGTGCAAAAGGTGCACTTTCCAAGTTTACCAAACAAACGTGCATCACGTAGAGCAATAAAAACAGCACATAAATGTTCCAAATGTTCCTCCAAAGATTTGCTATAAATCAATATGTCATCAAAGTAAACTACCAAAAATCGTCCAATGAAAGCACGTAAAACTTCGTTCAGTAATCTCATGAAAGTACTAGGTGCATTAGTTAACCCAAAAGGCATGACTAACCACTCATATAATCCAAACTTAGTTTCAAATGTTGTTTTCCATTCATCTCCCAATTTCATATGAATTTGATGGTATCCACTACGCAAATCAACTTTGGAGAATATTGTAAAGCCACTCAATTCATCAAGCATATCATCTAGCCTAGGAATAGGATGAAGATAACGAATAGTAATATTATTAATGCCTCTACAATCAACGCACATACGCGACGTACCATCCTTTTTCGGCACTAAAATGATAGGAACAACACAAGGACTAAGGGATTCGCGTATATAACCTTTGTCGAGCAGTTCTTGTACTTGATGCATAATCTCCTTCGTCTCCTCTGGATTGGTACGGTATGGTGCACGGTTGGGTAATGATGCACCGGGAATTAAGTCAATTTGATGCTCAATTCCTCTAATAGGTGGTAATCCTGGTGGCACGTCTTGTGGAAAGACGTCAGCGAACTCCTGCAAAATGTTAGTGACAGTAGGAGGCAAAGAGGAAGGCACGTCCTCGAATGAAAATAATGCCTCTTTGCACACAAAAGCATAGCAAACAGATTTGCTAAAATCTAGATCATCAATATCAGATTTGGTGGCAAGTAAACATGCACTTTTCAATTTAATTTCAGAAACAACACTAGATGATTTATTATTAGGCTTCATTTGTTGCTCAAATTCTTTGGCCACAATCTGATTTTCACACTTATTTTTCTCCTATTTTGCTTTATTAGCTCTATTAATATCAACTTTCAAAATGGAATCAGGAGTCATAGGAAGCAAAATAATATTTTTATCCTTATGAACAAGAGTATACTGATTGTTTCTACCATGGTATACATATTTTTTATCAAATTGCCATGGCCTACCATGTAATAAGGAACATGCTTGCATAGGTACCACACCACAATCAACATAATCAGCATATGTAGAGATACTAAAATGCACAAGAATAGTACGTGTTACCTTAACCTTGCCGCTGTTGTTAAACCATTGGATGTAGTAAGGATGTGGTCTTGTGGTGAGAGATAGCTTCTCCACCATCTCCATGCTAGCCAAGTTATTGCAGCTCCCTCCATCTATGATGACGCGAACAGAACGTTCCTTCACAACTCCCTTTGTATGGAACAAATTATGCCTCTGATTTTGCTCAGCTTGTGTAACCTGCACACTCAAAACACGTTGAGCAACTAAACATTCATACATGTCAGCATCTTCAGCGGCCATGTATTGCGTCTCATGATCAGAATCCTCTCCACCGTGTTCTTCATGTGTAATAAGAGCCAAAGTCTCCTCATTATAGTCACTAGCGGACTCATACCCACCATCCTCAGTAACAATCATCACACACTGAGATTTGCATTCTCTCGCAAAATCTCCTCTTCTCTTACAACGACGACAAATAATATCATTTGTGTGCCCTGTTGATGCCATGGAAGAAGAAGAGCTCTGCACTGGCCAGGCAGGTGTGCTCTTGGCAGATAGTGGTGGTTGTGCCTGCTTTCTTGTATCATAGCTGGAGGTGGCACCTGATGGAGGTGCTGGTGCAATGGAAGTAGAGGATGCACGTGGTGTCCATGATGAAGATCGACCTGCAGAAAAGTTAGTTCACGCCAATGCTTGTCGATCCTGCACTTCACGTTCAGCTTTACAAGCAAGATGGAATAAACGAGAGATATTAGTATACTCATTATACTCTAGAATGGTCTAAATCTCTCTATTTAATACACCCATAAAATGTGCAAGCATAGCTTCATTCTCCTCAACAATACCACATCTAATCATGCCAGTTTGTAATTCCTGATTATATTCTTCTACAAAATGTTTCCCTTGTCTTAAGCGCTGCAATTTTTGAAGTAATTCACGTTGATAATATGGTGGAACCCAACGAGTACGCATAGCAGTTTTCAAAGCAGCCCAAGTAGTTGGAATAGGATATAATCTACAATGTTCAGACCAGCAAACACATGCAAAGCTAGTGAAAGCACAAACAGCAGCAGGAACACGTCTCTCCTCAGAATATTGTAAACATGTAAATTGTTGTTCAGTTTCTAACTCCCAAGTAAGATATATATCAGGAACGTATCTACCCTTAAATGGTGGAATATTCAATTTCAGTTTAGGGAGATGGTCTTGATCTCGTACCTTAGGGAGAGCCCTGCCATTGCCATTATTTGCACGTGGACAACCTGGTGGTTGTGGTGCTGGTGGTTGCACGTAGTTCTGATTTTGATCAACCTCATCCTCGTAATCTCCCACATAATCATCCTCCTCCGCATCAGCAGCAGGAGCCACAAAAGTATCAACAGTAGCACCAACAGTTTGGCCACGCACAAGAGGGACACGGCTCGCCTGGCGAAGGGCTGTTTCGTGACGTGGAGGTAGTCGTTGTTGCTGTCGTTGTTGTAGAGGTGCGTTAGGTGCAGCCGATGGTGGTGGTGGTGGAAGACACGCGGGCAATTCATTAAACTTGTTATCAAGTTTTGTTTCGAACGTCTTGTCTATGCCATCTATCTTCTCCATGGCCTCTTCAAATCTGTTTAGCACATCTTGCACCTGTCCACTCATCATTTGCTAAAATTTATCATGCAACTCCTTATTCGTCATGTTCTCCCAGTCAGCCTCGTCGGCTTGTGAGCCTGCCATGGTTAGCAGCAATAGAAACACACAAGAATATGATCCTATAGACTACTAACAAGAGGTGGTGGTGGGTGTCACAAATCCGTCAAGCAAATCTCAAATTCTTACCAGTTCTTACCCAGCAGCAGCCGGTGATCGGCAACCATCGTAGTCAAAACTCTCAAAGCTTGGATAGAGCGATTACTAGGGAGAGTCAAACGCACGACATAGATATATGTGGAGCTGGGAAGGTTTATAATATGGTAGCAAAAAGGGTCAGTAATATTCAATTCAAAGATGCAAAGTTGAATAAACGCTCAACGACGGTACTGTGCTGGTCCTAGGCTAGACCGTGTTAGAGATGCGAGCCTAGAACACGAACAAAATCATGGCGCGACACGTAAACAAGGGAGGAGCACTCTCTGATTATTTTTCCTTTTTCACTTTTTTTGCACTTTTTTCCTCTTTGTTTAAGTTTGGAACTATTTTTCTACTACGGATAGCACGGAAGTTGGGGAGTCCAACTTGGTCATGACTCGAAGTATCGCGTGATCTAGAACTCGAAAACAAAGCAACAAATACTTGACTCGGACTAGGACTGGTGGCGGAGATGAATCTGGTGGAACTCGGACTGGTGGTTGTATATGGCGATGGTATATCCGGACTCCGATTGGTGGTGGTATATGGCGATGGTATATGTGGACTCGGATTGGTGGTTGTATATGGCAGCGGCGATGTATATGGTGGGGTGGTGGTATATGGTAATGATGATGACGATGGTGCGGCGGCGTGACAACCTGTGAACAGAACTCGAAACTCTAAGGGACTAGACGCTAAGACCATCAACTCGACACGATGATGCAACCGCAAATTCAACAAAGCAAAACTCGAGAAAGACTATGCAAAGGCTCAGATTGGTTCGGATATGATGACCTAACCCTAATTTTTTTTGGATTTTTCGTGGACTATAGGTATGAAGAACAGACTCGACCTAAACTACGAAAAACTGTAAAATCTCACCGAGCAACCTAGAAATCTGATACCACTTGATAGAGGCAAAGGTGTCCCGTCTTTCGATGAGATGGTGGCTATCGTTTTGGAGGAAGTCGACTTTGATGATCCGACTACGAACGTGCGAGGACGCCGCGCCTTAGCAATCGCTAAACCAACTCCGAGAGGTTATTGACCACGCCGGAGCACGATCAACCTGACCACGAAGGTCTGTTTCCTGCAGGCAAACGAAGAACAAGCAAGAAACTGATATTGCAATCTGGATATCGCGAATATAAGATGAAAGCTTTATTGATCAAGGTGGGGTTCTGTGACGCCTTGGTCTAGTCGTTGAACACAAACGAAGTACGCGAAGTTGCAGCTATGGAGAACTTTTAATCTAAACAAAACCCAAAGTCTAAACGATGCCCTAAGGCTGTATATATGGAGGAAGAGGGGGGAATTTCGTGACCCTTGAAGGAGGGGGTGCGAAACCAACCATATTTCTTGTTTGCCCACACACACGGACTCTAAAAATAGCCTATACTTAAGTATTTCAAAAATACATGGGCCTGGCCCAATAATAAGGTGACGCAGCACCTAGAATAGTCTTTGGACGAAATTTATGAAGTGGCATCTTGTATATTTTGTCCAAGGCTTCATGCACCCCTTATGGTGGCTTCAAAGTCCTGAAATCATCACTTGTAACTCCGTTCTTGATCCCCTTGCGCATGCCATCATCTCCATGCTTGGTCTTTCTCCAGTGTTCATCCCTCTTATCCATGCCAGGCCCTTCATTTGTAAGAAAAACAAATGTATCCAATTTAGGCAACATCATATTCTCATGAACATTAGAATCATTACCAAGAAACAAAAGTACTTGATAATTTAATTGGCGTGCGCGAGCTCTAGTAATTGGTCCAGTATGTATAGCAGCAGGGGCTGTGGGTGTAACAATGGTATTGATGTCCTCATCATGACCAAACTGTTGCGCTCAACGGAGCTACTGACCCTCGAGCACCACCGCCGTGTGACCCCGTTGCCGAGACGGTCGCCCCGCAACTGCATGGATGCGGCACCACCGCCGTCACCGCCACTGGCACCATTAGGAGCCAGGCAACGGTGCAGCCGATGTCATCGACATCCATGCCAATCACCGCCATGGAGGCTATGGCGCGAGCTCAGTTGCTGCTAAGGTTTCCACCCGTGGCCGAACAGATGGATGAATGGCGTGCCACCATCCAGAGTCTGCTCAATTTCGCCAAAGCTGGGGGCTCATGTAACGTCCCGAGACCGCTGCGCCAGGTGTCTTCCAGTTATTCGCTGTTCTTGCCATGTCTTTCGCTTGCATGTTGCATCTTGTCATGTCATGTCATCATGTGCATTGCATCATCATGTTTTCAAAAGTTGCATTCGTCCGGGTCTCCCCGTTCCTTCCGTAGTTTGTTCTGAGCCCAGACACACTCGCACACGCCCGCGGCATGTCCGAAATATTATTTTATAAGTGGCCGGGAAATGTTCTTGGAATGGGATGAAAGTTGGAGTGCAGTGTTGTTTTGTTGTTACTAGGTCGCCTGCCAAGTTTCATCGCATTCGGAGTCCGTTTGACGCCCCAACGGTTAACTATAGCGACAATATAGTCGGTCTATCGTCGGACGTTTCCGGTCTCCGGAAACGGTTGTCGGTTGCATTCCTCCTCTCTCTTCTCAGTCCAACCCCACACTTGACCTCGTTCGCCTAACCCCTCTTTGCATAGTGCATCGACCCCTCGTGTGTGTCGGAAAACTTACCCGAACCCGACGCGGGTTGTCATTACCGATGAGTCCGGATCATCCCCAAACATCTATAAAACATCTCCATTTTTATTTTTGGTCTCCCTAGCCTATTTATCCGATACCGTCCGATTGAGATCGGAGGGACCAAATGCCCCTATCCAAAAAACCACTTGTTATATAAATTGGACCAAACCCTAAAATCTAGGAGATGTGTCCCGTCGGCGCCGCCGCCACACTCCATCTCCTACCTCGGGATTGATCCCCATCCAATCAGTGTGTGCATCCCCAATCCAAAATCCTCTTGATCTCTCCCTGCCAACAAGTGCCTCCCCTGATCCCCTCGTCCACCTCCTGCAGCCCCGAGCGCCCGAGGCCCCAACAACACGTGCACCGGCCGGCCACCAAAGCTCCTCCGCGGCCTCCTTCCTTGCCCGACGACCAGCGCCGCTGCCGGCAACCACCACCAGGGACAGTGCCGCCCCGTGTCCTTTCCATTCTTCTCTTTTCCCTTCGCTCCTCATATCGTTTCTGACCTCGTAGGGACCCCCCAGGGAGCCCGCCATGGCGTCCAGGAGGCTTCAGGCACCAGCAGCTCCTGTTTCCCGCCGGATCCACCATGGGAATGGACAGATTCGTCGTCCTCGACCCCATGACCTCCTCCTCCGTGCCTCCCCATCATCATCTCCGACGCCCAGCTACCACCCTCCTTCGCGTCCTACCGTCGCCACGAACCCTCCTCGTCGCCTGCATCTCCTCAAGCAGCGTCGCCGTGCCCGCACGCCTATGGCGAAGCTCCGGTGAGCCAAGCCGCGTCCGCGCCCATGTTTCTTCCTTCCCCTTCACCTTCTATTTCTCACACGTCTCCCTCTCTCTGTGCTGCGTCCATAGGAGGAGCATCACCCTTGCCGAAATCCTTCTCCTCAGCCATAGCTCTTGGTCGCCGGAGTTCCTCCGACGAGATCCTTCACCGTCCTGCTCGCATGCACCGACAGGATCCCCTGTTTACTCTGCTCCTCGCTTGCGCACACGCCCACGCGCTTCTTCTCTGAATCAGCCAGGTCGGCCTCACGCGAGCACCTGCATGCACGCACCCTCATCAGTTTTCGCACCGCGCCGGTGATCTGCTGCACCTGCAGCCGCTGCTTGCTCCCGTCACCGGCAAGCATCACCGGGCTTCCATGGCCGTAGCTGTGGCCATGCCTCGCCACAACTCCTACCCTCACCCAACTAAGCCACCACCTGCACGCGTGCACCCACACCGCATCCCCGCACGCTCGTCGTTGCTCTGCTGCGGCAGCAGCAGCCGCTTCACTCGCCATCCTCGCCGGCGACTTCTGTGCATCCAGACTCCGCCTCCTTGTTTGCTCTTAGGATATTCTGCCGCTACTATGCTAAGTTCACCAAGCCAGCTCTGCTGGTCATCCCAGCGCAATGACAGCAGGAGGTCCTGGGTTCGATTCCCAGGCACCCAAGTTTTTGCCCCGTTCTTCATTTTTTTTCACAGAGCCACTCGGCTCAAAGCCTCATCTGGGCCGCTGCACCGTGATGCTTCTGGCCCAAGTATGTTTTTTTTCTGCTTAGGGTTTTATCATTTTCCAGTGCATGCATAATTACATCAATTTGCCACTATTTTGCATTGTTAATAACAAATTAACCATGCATCGGCTTAAAATGATTCAAACATGTAAAATGCTTAGAATTGCATCTAGTCTCATAATATGTCTTTTTCGTCCATGTTTAAAATGTCTAAAATGATATTTGTTTATAATTTACCTAATGCCATGCTAAAATGATTTATTTCATAAGTTAATAACCGTAGCTCGGTTTTAAATAAACTTTATATGCATTTAGGGTAGAAAAATGCCTAGTTTAACATGATGTACTTGCTTTGCAGGTTTAACAATTCTAAAATATGTTTTAGGACAGAACAGTACCAAACTTTAAAATATGCACATGAGGAGTTTCCGGACTTGTTGTTTGTTGTTTCGGCCTCATTTAAACTTGCCTAGATAGGTAGAGTTAATTATGCTTCACCATCTTGCCATGTTAATCAACATTTAATATTGTTGGGTACATAAACGAGATCGAATTAAATAACTTGAATGTGGTGTTCCGTCAATATGCAACTCGTTGCATATTGAGCTCCACTTACCTTGTAGTGTTGTTTGTGCACTTTGCCATGCCATGTGTCATTAAACCGGACATGCATCCTACTTGGTTGTGATATCATGCCATGTTTATGTGAGGGTTGATTACCATGTTGTTTGCTTCTTTCCGGTGTGCTTCTTCGGGTTGGTTCCGTTAACGTCACGTTTGTGAGGATTCGTTCGACTCCGTCCGTTTGCCTTCTTCATGGACTCGTTCTTCTTCCTTGCGGGATCTCAGGCAAGATGACCATACCCTCGAAATCACATCTATCTTTGCTTGCTAGTTGCTCGCTCTTTTGCTATGCCCATGCTGCAATACCTACCACTTGCTATATCATGCCTCCCATATTGTTAAGCCAAGCCTCTAACCCACCTTGTCCTAGCAAACCGTTGTTTGGCTATGTTACCGCTTTGCTCAGCCCCTCTTATAGCGTTGTTAGTTGCAGGTGAAGATTGGAGCTTGTTCCATGTTTGGTACATGGATATTTTGTTGGGATAACACAATATCTCTTATTTAATTAATGCATCTATATACTTGGTAAAGGGTGGAAGGCTCGGCCTTATGCCTGGTATTTTGTTCCACTCTTGCCGTCCTAGTTTCCATCATATCATTGTGATGTTCCCGGATTTTGCGATCCTTACACGGTTGGGCTATAATGGGAACCCCTTGACAGTTTGCTTTGAATAAAACTCCTCCAGCAAGGCCCAACCTTGGTTTTACCATTTGCCTCACCACCACCTACTTTTCCCTTGGGAGTCGCTCTCTCGAGGGTCATCTTATTTTAACCCCCTCGGGCCAGTGCTTGTCTAAGTGTTGGTCCGAAATGGGCAGCCTGCGTGATGAGGACATCAATACAATTGTTACACCCACAGCCCCTGCTGCTATACATACTGGACCAATTACTAGAGCTCGTGCACGCCAACTAAATTACCAGGTACTTTCGTTTCTTGGTAATGATTCTAATGTTCATGAGAATATGATGCTGCCTAAATTGGATACATTTGTTTTGCTTACAAATGAAGGGCCTAGCTTGGAGAAGGATGAACATTGGAGCAAGAACAAGCATGGAGATGATGGCATGCGCAAGGGGAACAAGAACGGAGTTACAAGTGATGATTTCAGGACTTTGAAGCCACCATAATGGGTGCATGAAGCCTTGGACGAAATATACAAGATGCCACTTCATAAATTTCGTCCCGAGGCTATTTTAGGTGCTGCGTCACCTTATTATTGGGCCAGGCCCATGTAATTTCGAAATACATAAGTATAGGCTATTTTTAGAGTCCGTATGTGTCGGGAAACAAGAGATAGGGTTGATTTCGGACCCCTCCACCAAGGGCCACGAAATTCCCCCCTCTTCCTCCATATATACAGCCCTTAGGGCATCGTTTAGACTTTGGGTTTTGTTTAGATTAAAAGTTCGCCATAGCTGCAACTTCGCGTACTTCGTTTGTGTTCAACGACCAGACAAAGGCGTCACAGAACCCCACCTTGATCAATAAAGCTTTCATCTTATATTCGCAATATCCAGATTGCAATCTTAGTTTCTTGCTTGTTCTTCGTTTGCTCGCAGGAAACAGACCCTCGTGGTCAGGTTGATCGTGCTCCGGCGTGGTCAATAACCTCTCGGAGTTGGTTTAGCGATTGCTAAGGCGCGACGTCCTCGCACGTTCGTAGTCGGATCGTCAAAGTCGACTTCCACCAAAGCGAAATCCACCATCTCATCGAAAGACGGGACACCTTTGCCTCTATCACTGCGGGGCCACCTCGGGGAAACTTGAGGGCTGGTTTTACTCGTAGCTTGACCTATCCGGTGTTTCCCTAAGAACGAGATATGTGCAGCTCCCATCAGGATGTCGGCGCATCGGGCGGCTTTGCTGGACTTGTTTTACCATTGTCGAGGATGTCTTGTAACAGGGATGCCGAGTCTGATCAGATTGTCTTGGGAGAAGGAATATCCTTCGTTGACCGTGAGAGCTTGTGATGGGCTAAGTTGGGACACCCCTGCAGGGTTATGATCTTTCGAAAGCCGTGTCCGTGGTTATGGGCAGATGGGAATTTGTTAATGTCCGATTGTAGAAAACCTGAAGTTTATCTTAATTAAAACACATCAACTGCGTATGTAACCGTGATGGTCTCTTCTCAGTGGAGTCCAGGAAGTGAACACGGCGTTGGAGTTATGCTTGACGTAGGTTGTTCTAGGATCACTTCTTGATCATAGATTTCTCGACCGTGCTTTTTCCTTCTCTTCTCGCTCTCATCTGCGTATGTTAGCCACCAAATATGCTAGTCGCTTGCTGCAGCTCCACCTCATACCTTTTACCCTACTTATAAGCTGAAATAGTCTTGATCGCGAGGGTGTGAGATTGCTGAGTCCGCGTGACTCACAGATACTTCCAAAACCAGTTTGCAGGTGCCGATGATACCGTGCAGGTGATGCAACCAAGATCAAGGAGGAGCTCGATGAAGATCTCGTTCATTGTGTTGTTTCGTTTCAGTTGATCAGTAGTGGAGCCCAGTTGGGACGATCTGGGATTTGTGTAGCATTTGGGGTAGTCTTCTTTTATTTTGGGTTCCGTAGTCGGACCTTGTGTGTAACTGGTTGGTGTAATGCTTTATTCATGTATTGTGTGAAGTGGCGATTGTAAGCCAACTATGTATCTCTTTCCCTTATGCATTACGTGGGTTGTGTGAAGATTACCTCACTTGCGACATTGCTTACAATGCTGTTATGCCTCTAAGTCGTGCTTCGACACGTGGGAGATATAGCCGCGTCGTGGGCATTACAGCTCACGACGAGCCGGCCCGCCACGGCCTCCCCAAGCAACAGCAACCACCCGTACTGCTGGCCAAACGGAGGGGGCCGTCCCACGGTGCAGTCCCCACCACGGCAGCCAACACAGACAGAGCTGAATCAAGACCCCGACAACGTCTCGATGGCCTCTTCCGACCCCCGAGCATGTGCAGGACAATGTCGAGCCCCGGAGGATACGCAACGGGGAGATGCGCACATTGGCATAAATCGATAACGCGACGACCTTCGCCAGACCGACGGGTGCGATGGCCTTGACATCAACGAACCTGCGCTCGGTGTTGGTGGGTCCCTACCTTTCGAGGTTGGCTGCCCTGCCTTTACACGAGAGCTGCGGTAAGTCCGTTGGCCGTCCGTTCGCATGTTCAAGCCAGAGATACCTAAGAAGTACGATGGAAGGCTGAACCTAGCAGAGTTCCTGAGCATCTACACCGTCGCTGTTCAAGCTGTCGGGGAAGAGATGAGAAGGTGTTCGCCAACTACTTCCTATTGGCCCTCAAGTCCAACGTGAGGTCTTGGCTGATGCACCTGCCGGAGAACTCCATTTCGTCTTGGGCGGACCCGTGCCACGAGTTCATCGGTGCCTTCAGCGGTGGCCACCAAAAGCCCGACAGACCCAGCGACCTGTAACTTCTCCAGTAGAAAGAAGGAGAAACTCTCCATAACTATTTACAAACATTAAGTAAAGTTCATATGAATATTCCAAATATCCATCCGGCAGCCGTTATAGCAGCCTTCTAGTCCAATGTGCGCAACTGTCGCATTCGTTCCAAGATGAATGTGCGGTTGCCCAAGACTGTGAAGGAGCTATACACGCTGGTGGATAAGTGTGCTCGGTTGGAGGAAGAAGGAAGTTGCACAGAGAGGAGGATTGCATCAACGTTGATTCAGAGGATGAAGATGAATCGACTAGCCAGATGAAGGGCAAGAAGCGCAAAGAAGCCAAGGGATAAAGTAGTGATGACTGTAGAAGGTTCGAGCACACCTAGTACCGACAAGAAGGCTAAGGCTGAGGCCCCTGGCAAGGAAGTTGCAGCTTACACAGCCTACCGGGAAGCCGCTGCCACTGAGAAATCTGGGAAAGGCGATGGCCCGTACTGCAAGATCCACCGAACCAAGGGCCATGATCTTCAGGAATGTTACCAAGTTGAGCAGCTTGTCAAGGAACAGAGGGCAGAATATGACAAGCATGATAAGGAAAAAGGTCAGAATGCCGCTGGCGGAAAGGGTCGAGGCGGTGAAGCAAATCGCCCCGGCAAGCCTTATTGAAACCAAGGAAAAACCGCCAGGGGTCAAGGGGTCAAGAGAAGGAAGTTTGTGATGATGGGAGTAATGAAGGAAATGAAGAGCAAACCAGTGAGCAGGAATTTCAGAAAGCCACTGACACCCTATGTGTTGATGAGGGTGCATCATTGCACACCTCCCACCGCCAACTCAAGCGATGTGCACGAGAGATCAATGTTGTGGAGCCAGCGCCAGAGGCCCAAAAACTGCTCAAATGGTCCCGCATGCCAATCATCTTTGATGAGGAGGATCACCCTAACCGTACCACCGCGGTAGGATGCTTGCCTTTGTTGGTCTCCCTGACAATTTGCAACCTCAAGGTCACAATGATGTTAGTGGATGGCGGGGCCGGTCTGAATCTGATTTCCCTAGCGGTCATTAGTAGGCTTCATATAGGAGATGATGAGCTAGAGGTTACTGGCACGTTTCAAGGAGTTAACCGGTGATTTTTGGTGACATTTCGGGGAGAACTAAACTACCAGACAGAGAAGGTTGTGTTTGACGTGATTGATCTCCCCCTGCCATACAATGGGATTGTAGGACGCCCGGACCTAGTCAAGTTCATGGAAGCATCCCACTATGCTTATAACACTCTGAAGATGCATGGGTGTCACACCCTGATTTTCATGCCACAACACTTAAGCTATAAATCATGATAAAGTGTGGTTTAACAAAAACTTTTGCATTATTTGGCTTTTATTCGGAGTTGGTTTTCTCTCTATGTTTTTCAAGTCCTCTTTAAAGTCAACACAACCCCCCCTCCCATACTTCATCTCCTTGCCCCAAACTTCTGCCCAATGATCATGCCATGTGTATAGTGCAATATAGTATTTTCTTACAAAAATAATTTGGCGAAATAGTATTTTCAAAAATTAGTTTTCCAAAACCCCCTAAATTGAAGTTTGCACTAAAAGTACTTGATCTGGGGTATGAAAAATATTTCAAAGAGTATATTTGAAACCTAATAGATATAGCACTCCCATAAACCACAAAAATATAATTTTAAAAGTTGTTTTCCTTTTTTATTTTAAAAGCTTTTTCTTAAGGCCAGAAATGGTCTTTAATAGGGAAAAATTATTTTATTGTTTCAAAAATATTTGACAAAAATCAGGGAAACTCAGTGGACATATATTTTCCATATATAAGAGTTTCAACACATGGTCATGTTCAAAATATTGGACAAAATTCTCCAAAACCATTTCTGTCCATTTCAAGTATTTGAAACATTTCTACAAGAAATATTTTCAAATAAATCCGGGAAAAATCTAGCAAGTCACATATGCATAATATGATGACATTGCAAAGTTTCAGCTCTATCCAAACTGTTTTGGTTCACAAAAGTTCCCCAAAACCCTCTCTGTCCAGAACCAAGTTTGAACAACTCTACGTTGCCAACTTTCTCCATTTGATCCCAAACTTTGTGGACATTCTCAAATAACCAAATGATGAAACTACACCAAGTGGTGCATCAAGGAGAATATTTTTGGATGACTAGATCTTGAAAAACCCATTTCTGTCGATTTCTAGGGTTTACAAAAGTTGCATTGGCAACTTTACACAAATGAACTCAAATTTGGTGGAACACCCTATTTCTATGTGTCATTCCATCCTGTTAAGTATCATGGCAAGTGGGATTGATTTTCTTGCCCAAACCAGCAACAAACACCTTCTGACACTTTACCAAAATGCCATCTTAGACCTCTTCCACTAATCTCCATGGGCTCAACTTTGTACTACAGCTACTCCTGACCCTCTTCTACCTCCAGTAACTTTCCCCTGGCCATTGCTCAATGATTGAGGGGTGAAAAACCCCCATTTACCTCCCTGGACAGCAGCTTCTCTCTCTCCCTCAACCTTCCTCCTCACTCCAGTGGCTCCCCAGGGCATCCAAGGTCATAGCCCACTTCTTTACTACCCCCTAGAGCTACCAGACACCTTTGGCTGCGCCCACATTGCATAAAAAATGGCCATGCTGGCCATTTGGGCGGTCTGGAGCACGCTACAGTGCACTCCCGCACTGTAGTCGCCCCCTGCCAACCACTCCCGGCCACCTCGGGCCTCCCTAGCGCGCCCGATGATGTGCCTCGGCGTCTGTGTCATGCTAAACCCCTGTCTCCCTCCTCCTTCTCCCTCCAGCTGCCCCTCCTCGCACGTGCACCGGCCACCCAAGAGCTCCAATGAGTGGCCTCACACACGCGGCATCTCTGGCCTTACCCTGCTCTCTCCCTTAGCTCCCCTCGGCGTAGTCCACGCCCAGCAACACCCCAGACATGGCGCCAGCTCTTCCCGAGCCCTGTGGCGACGAGCAGGAGCTCGCAGGCGCACGGGTCCACGGCACCCTGCCGTTCGCCTATTTAAGGGCCTCCCCGAGCCTCTCCCTCACCACCACCCACTCCTACCTACTCCAAATCAGCCCCCTGTGCCCTCCACTCTCCTCCAGGAGCACCCGAGCTCGAGATCGAGCTCGAGCTCCGCCGCCTCGGGTTGTCGTCGATCTTAGGGTACAGGTCCTCTCCGCCGCTCCTCTTCCTCAATCTGGAACCTCCACGACTCACTGATCATTTCCCCTTTCCTCCCTGCTTCTTTTGCAGCCGGAAACGGCCAGAACCGCCGCCTCCCGAAGCTCTTCTGCTGGTTTCCTCGTCGCCAGCGAATCCCTACACTCCGGCGACCACCTCCACCTCCACCCGAACCGCGACTCCGCCCTGAGCACGTCGGTGCCCTCGGATCGCCTCGCCGTCGACCACAGCGACGCCGGTGAGCTCGCCTCCCTCTCTGGCCCGAGGTTGAAGACGACGGCCGTGAGGCCCGTCGATCAGCCTCACACTCTGACGGGTGGGCCCCACCCGCCAGGTTTAAAAATGCACGCGCACGCACCGGTTCGCTGCGTCAGCTGGAGGCGTATTTCCCAAATACGCCTTCAACATGGCAGCCTTGCGCGGGCTGGATTCCCCCTGGGCCTGCTACACTGTGGCCGAATAGGCCCAGTTGCACAGTGGCCTTTTTCCTTTTCTCTTTCTGTAACTTTTCCAAAAATTCCACAGGATTAAATAATAATCCAAATGCAATAATTCCAACTCCTAAATTCTTGTAATAATCCCACCTATTTATTGGTGCAGTTTTCACTCTTATCAAACCAACTTTTCTTCACTATTCAAATTTAAATTTGAATTTGAGCATTTATGCCTGTCATATAAAATTCGTAGCACTGTTTCCATGACTCCAAATCCAAAACTAGGAATTTCCCCTTCTTAGTTTTCACCCTAGTATTTAACAAAAATGATTTGACATTTTGCCGAGCACTTTGGTTTTTCTGTTTTATTATTGCCTTATTTTTCTCGTTATTATTTTGCGACGATAGATTGTGTTGCTGACAAAGGAGTTGGACCAGAAGACTTTGAAGACCCAGAAGACTTTGTTGAGCCAGGCAAGCAGCCCTTTGACCATGTCCATGAAACCCTTTTTATGCATGTCATATAGCACTTTTATTGCTTGCATCGGAGACATGATAGTATGGTGACCACATGGGGTGGTTTGCCACCGTTACTTCCTCGTTGATACTTGCATTGTGCATGACCCTACCTTCTTATGAGGGTTATACCGGTGGGGGTAGATAGGATGCTGAAGTAGTTGCTATACAAAAAGGGACATGAATATGCATGGTGATGGAGACAAAGTATTTTCAAAAGAATTTTCAAAAACCCCGTCGGGTGCCACTTATGCCCAAGGGAGATAATGAGTTGGGTAACCACTTGATGACGAAGTGGTGTACCGAGGCAAGTGTGTGTGTTGTTTTCAAAATGGATTGGTTTAAGTTGCGACCGTTATTCCAACCTTACATGCGCAACCACTCTACCCTTATATGGGGAAGGGCATTATTGATTACCTAGGATGATGCTAGCTTGGAGCCTGCATTACTAGTGACGGGAGAGTTGTTGTTGCGCTCTCTCGGGACGGGGTCGTGCCAGGTAGGGCGGCCATGACTGTTTTCACAGGGCACCAGACACACCGTTGGTACCCCGTGCTTGTGGTATGTGATGAATATGGGAGCGAGGCTCCTCAATTTTAAGATGTGAAATGTTGGGCACGGGGGTTACTACCAATCGAGTGGACTCTATGATAGTGTCGTCTAGGGAAAGATAGTGATCGGGTGCTTACCCTGGGTACTTGAGGTACCGCGGGTCGTGAATGACACGGAAGTTTCCCGGATCTTGTGGGTAAAGTGTGCAACCTCTGCAGAGTGTAAAACTATTCGAATAGCCGTGCCCACAGTCAAGGACAGTTGGGTAACCGCTCTTGGGCTACGTCCACTTGTTTACAAACCAGTGTGTGTGGGAAGTACTACTTGGGTCAAGTCAAAGGACTTGACATGAATGAGTTGGGTTGGAGCCCACTCCCTTTATGTTGATATGTGTAACCAGCCCCGATGGTTACCTGAATTCATGCGATGCATGGTTTACCAGTTATTGAACATGTCATAACACAACAAAATTAGCTTTCTGCAAAAATTTCCCTATGTCATGCATTGTTGTATCTTGAGCCAAAACATGGGTTGCTTGCGAGTACATTCAAAGTACTCATTGGCTTGCCACTGGTTATTTTATTGGCCAGGCATGGAAGAACAGGAGTTCGAAGAAGAGTTCCTTGGAGATGAACATGCGAACTAGGATGTTTCCCAGTCAGAATGCATGTAGGGTTAAGGCAGATGGCATGGGTTCTACTTATCGATGAAGATTTCCGCTGCTTAAGTTTATTTGGTATTCAGCCCTTGTGGATTTATCTATGTAAGACTTGACCATAATGGTCATAATTTGTGTAAGTCGGTATGTAGATGTAAGACTCTTGTTATTCAGCTTCTGTGTGTTCAGTGAGCATTGATCTCTGGGATCACTGTACACGTGCATTCGGTGATCACGACTTATGAGTCGGGGTCCCCACACTGGGCCACCGGGAGTCATCACTATCCCAACAGATGAGAAGGATGTAATTATCTGCGTGGACAAGATGTACCGGGATGCAGTCGCAGCAGAGGCTGCGGTAGCAATGGTTCCGCCAAGGAAAGTAATGGAAAAAAGGGATTGTAGGACCTCCGGCAAGGAGTCCAGGAAGCGTTCCCCCTCCGAGTGCACGGCACCCATTGATGACGTTTCAGAGTGTTCCAACAGCAAGAGATCCAAGGTTGTTGCATCCCAAGTGAAGAAGGTCTCGGCACGGCTGGCTGGCATTGATGGTACTTTCACCATCAGCGCCACCCTTGATGACAAATAGGAAAGCGCGCTTGTTGCCTTCCTTCGGGCGAATATCGATGTGTTTGCCTGACAACCATCTAATATCCCCAGTGTTCCCAGGGAGGTAATAGAGCACCACCTTGTTGTCTGCCCACATGCCAGATCTGTCAAGCAGAAAGTCCGGGAGCAGGCCTTGGAGAGGCAGCAGTTCATTGCCGAGGAAATCAAGAAATTGGAGGCAGCTGGGTTAGTCAGAGGAGTACTGCATCCAACATGGTTAGCAAATCCAGTGGTGGTCCGCAAGGCTAATGGGAAATGGAGGCTTTGCATTGACTTCAAAGACCTCAACAAGGCTTGCCTGAAGGACCAATTTCCCTCGCCGCATATCGATCAGATTGCGGATTCCACCTCTGGGTGTGATTTTCTCTCCTTCCTGGATGCATACTCTGGATATCACTAGATCTTCATGTCCAAAGAAGATGAAGAGAAGACATCATTCATCACCCCATGTGGTACATACTGCTTTGTTCGCATGCCGTTCGGACTAAAGTGTGCCGGGTCCACTTTTGCAAGGGCGGTTCAGATTGGTTTTGAGCCTTAGTTACACAGAAACATAGAAGCTTATATGGATGATATCATGGTCAAGACCAAGGATAAGACAACTCTTATCCAGGATTTGGAGGAAATGTTTGCTAATCTACGCAAGATCAACTTGAAGCTTAATCCGGAAAAGTGTGTGTTTGGAGTCCCCTTAGGCAAGCTACTTGGTTTCTTCGTGTCCCACCGGGGGATCGAAGCTAACCCCGAGAAGATCAACGCCATCGAGCAAGTCCAAGCACCAAGGACATTTAAGGATGTGAGACGCTTGACGGGATACGTTGCCGCGCTGAGTAGATTCATTTCCAAGTTTGTCGAGCGTGCCCTGCCGTTCTTCAAAATTTTGAAGAAGGCAGGGCCTATGAAGTAGACCCCAAAAGTAGATGCAGCTCTGTAGGAGTTGAAGGCCTACCTGTCATCTGTGCCTACCTTGGTTGCACCCAAACCCCAAGAGCTGTTGTTGCTGTACTTGGCGACAATCAACCAAGTGGTCAGTGCGGCCTTGGTAGCACAATGAGAAGTGGATGAGGTAGAAAGTGGACAGATAACGGCAGAGTCAGAAAAGGATCAGAGCAGAGTGTGCACGGCAACGAGAACAACCCCAGGGACGTGACAAGGAAAAAGGTGGTGCAACACCTAGTGTACTTTGTCAGCTCCTTATTGCAGGGGGCTAGATCGAGGTACTCTGGCGTGCAAAAGTTGATTCTTGGTGATGTAGGGTAGAACCCTAATCGGCCGATCCTTCACGAAAGGAGCGGATCCCGCAATGAACACGAAGAACACGAGGAAGGAAACGAGGGAAATCACAAGGGGAAACACAAGAGGAACACTCAAACTAACAAGAACAAGTCACACAAGTGCTAGATCCTCGAATACATAAGAGAAGATACACGATCCAAAGTCAATAACGGATGATACACGGTAACCGGTCTTCTCCGTGAAGAGGTCTTGAGTTCTTCCCTAAAGAGGGGTCTTGAATCCGCTTGGGGGATCTTCTCCAGGGCAGGCTCGAATCTCCAAGGAGAAGGTAACCAAGTGGATGAGCAAAGCTCTCACACAAAATATGAGCTAATCCTTTGCTAACCCTAGAAAGGAGGAGGGAGAGGTCTACATATAGTGTTAGTGTAAAAGGGGCGAAAAGGGGGTACATGGGTTGCGGCCCAACACATGGCAGCGCATAGGCGCCCGACGTCCGGGAGTCACCGGTCGTTCGGAGGCTCGCGAGGATCCGGACGTCCGATGCCTGTCGGATGTCCGGGCGTCGGTCATCCGTTGGATTCCGGAAATCCGTAGATTTGGCTCGGGTGTGGTGGCGTCGGTCATCCGGAGGGGGCCGGACGTCCGGAGCCTGGAGATCGTCGGACGTCCGGTCCTGGCCGGTCGTCCGGAGCCTGTAGCTTCTTCTTCATCACTTCTTATTCTCCGTCCATGCGCCCATCTTCCTCTTATTCTTCTCCTTGCTCCTTAGCTTCTCCATGATACCTTAGAATGCACAAAATGTCCGTACGACGTAGTAGCCATGTCTCATGTGCATCAAAGTGGAAATGTAAGAGGAGAGATGTCACCTCGGTTTCAAGGGTTCTTGCACGTGCTCGTGTCATGGGTCCAAGAGGGGTCGTAGGAGATGTAGTTGGGTCCATGGGGATGGCCTTGCGATGCTCCACATCATCTCCCCTTCCTTGGGGAAGAACCGTCCTTGTATCAAATTCTTCATCACCATGGAAGGGAGAGAGATCTTTGATGTTGAAGATATCGCTCACGTTGTACTTGTCGCGTGGGAGGTCGATCTTGTATGCATTGTCGTTGTATCGTGCGAGCACCTTGAAGGGTCCATCCGCTCGTGGTTGAAGCTTGGACTTGCGTTCTTGTGGAAAGCGATCCTTGCGAAGTTGTAGCCACACGAGATCACCAATGTTGAAGATTATAGGGCGCTTGTTGTAGTTGAGCTTGGACGCAAGGCGTTGAACTTGGCGCTTGATGGTGTTACTTGTGTCTTCATGCACCTTCTTGAGATGTGTTGCTCTTGCGCTAGAGTCCAAATTGATGCGCTCTTGGAGTGGTAGAGGGAGAATGTCCAATGGTGACAAAGGGTTGAAGACGTATACGACCTCGAATGGGAACTTGCTGGTTGTTGAGTGTCTTGCTCGGTTGTAGGCGAACTAGGCGATAGGTAGGCACTCCTCACACTCCTTGATGTTCGTCTTGATGAGTACTTGAAGTAGAGCGGAGAGTGTGTGGTTAGTAACTTCCGTTTGGCCGTCGGTTTGTGGATGATACACCGTGGAGAAAAGTAGCTTCATTCCAAGCTTGGCGCATAGGGTCTTCCAAAAGTAGCTAAGGAACTTGATGTTGCGGTCCGAGACGATAGTCTTTGGGACTCCATGTAGACGCAATATTTCCCTACAAAAGAGATTAGCAACATGTGAAGCATCGTCTATCTTGTTGCAAGGAATGAAATGTGCCATTTTGGAGAAACGGTCCACAACGACAAATACCGAATCCTTCCCATTTCGTGTCCTAGGCAAACCAAGTACAAAGTCCATGCTAATGTCTTCCCATGGTTGATATGGAATTGGTAGAGGCATATAAAGGCCATGGATTGAGCTTTGGACTTAGCTTTGCGACATGTAGAGCATCGGTTGGTGAAGCGGTTGACATCGGAAACATCTTGGGCCAAAAGTAGTTCTTCGAGAGCGTGGCGAACGTCTTGTCGCGTCCAAAATGTCCCATTAAGCCTCCTCCATGAGATTCCTGCAAAAGCAACAAACGAAGAGAAGACTCGGGGATGCAAAGTTTGTTAGCTCTCATAAGATATCCATCCTTGATGTAATAGCATTCCCAAGAGGTATGCGTCAAACCCTTGGCATAAGGAGTATCAAAGGTAGGATCATGCTCATACAAGTCTTTGATATGCTCAAAACCAATGACATCCAATTCAAGTTGAGTGACAAGAATGCATATGCGGGAAAGAGCATCCGCTACAACGTTTTCCTTACCTTTGATGTACTTGATGACATAAGGAAAATACTCAATAAATTCACTCCATTAAGCATGACGCTTGTTCAACTTGGTTTGGCCCTTAAGATACTTGAGCGTTTCATGATCAGTATGAATGATAAACTCATGAGGGCGAAGATAGTGTTCCCATTCATGCAAAACACGGACTAAAGCATATAAATCTTTATCATAGATGGGGTAATTGAGTTGCGCGCCGGAGAGTTTCTCACGAAAGTAAGCTATGGGGCGCTTCTCTTGCGTTAACACACCTCCTATGCCATTACCACTAGCATCACAATGAATCTCGAAGGGTTTGTCAAAGTTGGGTAATGCAAGCACGGGAGCATGAGTAAGCAAATTCTTAAGCTCATTAAATGCGGTGTCTTGGGATGATCCCCAAACGAAGGGCACATTCTTCTTGCTCAAAGCATGCAAAGGCGAAGCAATGGTGCTAAAATCCTTCACAAAGCGAAGATAGAAGGCTAAGAAAGCTATGCACTTATTGCAAATTGGTTGGTTGTGGCCAAGTCTTAATAGCATTGATCTTGGACTCATCAACATGAACACCCTTAGAAGAAACAACAAAACCCAGGAAAACGAGCTTGTCAATGCCAAAAAGGCATTTCTCCATACTAGCATAGAGATGCTCTTTTCAAAGAGTTTGCAAAACGGTTCGGACATGGGTGACATGCTCTTTGAGATACTTGCTAAAAACAAGGATATCATCGAAGTAGACCACAACAAATATACCAATGTAAGGGCGAAAGACATGATTCATAAGACGCATTAAAGTACCCCGGTGCTTCCGAAAGACCCATAGGCATGACTAACCACTCATTCAAGCCAAACTTAGTTTTGAAAGCGGTTTTCCATTCATCACCCTCTTGTATGCGGATTTGATAGTAACCACTCTTAAGATCAATTTTAGAAAAGATAGTGGCACCCACTACACCACAACACCTAATTAGGGGCAGTTAACTGCCAGGAGAAATACCCAACCAAGGGCAAATGAACTGCCGGGAATTGAATAACTGCCGGTAGAAGTACTTACAGGCAGAGAAACTGCCAGGAGAAGTTAACAAACGAGGGCACCCAAACTACTGGCAACGATGTCCACTTGGCAGGTCATCCTATCTGCTGGCCCAACTAAACCGCAGCCTGTTGTCTGCCGGGAGTATATGCTACGCGTAACCAAAGTAGTTGGGCCGTTTCTAAAAAAACAACTGGGCCAAGCGCGCTCGCGCGGGACAAAGGGCGCGTGAGATGGAAATATTCACAAGGGTTCCTTTGGTCGTCGGCTTGAGCCCCACCAGTTCTTCCCCAAATCTTGCAAAACCTAACCCTCAACCCCGACCACGCCACCGCCGCCGCCGCCACTGCCGCCACCAACCACTCGACCGCAGCGCCGGCTTCCTCCCCAAACACAGTCGCCGCCGACCGCCTAGTCATCGCCGAGCACCCTTCACCACCTCGTCCCCATCCCCCGCGCACCCAGTGCCTGCTTCCTCCTGAGGAATGCCACCGACCGCCCTCCATCCCCACCACAACAGCGACCTCCTCCACAAGTTTCCTCCCCCGAGCAGGCCTCCTCCTCCTCAAGCTTTCTCCCCCGAGCAGGGCCTCCTCCTCCATGAGCATCCTTACACGAGCACTAAGTTGGGCTGCCTCCTGATTCCCTCACCCGAGCAGCGGACCTTCCTGTACGGCCCCTCTCCCGAGAAGCTCCACCTCCTCTACATCCTCCCCCAGGTGCAGCGCCTCCTCCTTGCTCACCGAGAGCACTTGGCTGGTGATATTTCAATTTTGCAAACTTTTGTTCCTTTTTTCTTCTGAGCAGTAACTAGAACGACTTCAGAAAGTGTTTGAGTTTGTATGTCACTACGTTCTGAAGATAACGACCAGCTTTGTCATCCGATAGCCCAAGTTTTGCTTATGGTGAAGAGATCTTCCATTGCAGCAAATGGATGCTCCAACTACGTAATAAATCAGTGAATCCCAGTAGGTGTACTGCATGCAAGCTTCCGGAAATTAAGTTTCAAGGTCGTGCTGCAAATATAGCTAGAGAACTTCTTTCTGTCTATTTTTCTGCACATGTAGACTGAAAGTGAAGTAACGCTTCTAGAGTTTAATAGTTTTAACTAGTGAATGTGATAGTTTTATGAAAATAGATATATGGGGTTTGATCTGGAATTTTCTTCTGTAATTTTCTATTGCCAGTTTGCCACTGCTCCCAGTCATGTGATTTAGGAATTTAATTATCAGTAGTTGTCTATCATAGTAGAAATCCCTTCAAGTGTTGCAAACTTTATTATTGAATTGAAAAACATTTGCCTGATAATTTAATTTTCTAGAGTAAAATGAGAGCAATTGGGTTTTGTACTGTCGCCCCTACTGGAAATTGCATGGCATCATGACTTATTGAATTACCAGATCCCCTGTTCTTAAAACTGTTTTTATTTAGCTTAATGCTTAAGAACAAATTCAACCAAAGCTATGTTCACGGAGATGGTAAATATCTTAAGATGTGCCTGTGGTTCAGATTTTAGAAAATACCTACTCGCAGTGTCACATGCAAGTAATATGACCCTGGTAGTACAGTACCTTGTCATGCAGGGCCACGAGTAATATAAGACTATTGTTTTGTTGCTGATAATTAGAACATTTGGATGCTCGTTGTTTAGGTTCTGCGTTGATGAGGACATCAATACAATTGTTACACCCACAGCCCCTGCTGCTATACATACTGGACCAATTACTAGAGCTCGTGCACGCCAACTAAATTACCAGGTACTTTCGTTTCTTGGTAATGATTCTAATGTTCATGAGAATATGATGCTGCCTAAATTGGATACATTTGTTTTGCTTACAAATGAAGGGCCTAGCTTGGAGAAGGATGAACATTGGAGCAAGAACAAGCATGGAGATGATGGCATGCGCAAGGGGAACAAGAACGGAGTTACAAGTGATGATTTCAGGACTTTGAAGCCACCATAATGGGTGCATGAAGCCTTGGACGAAATATACAAGATGCCACTTCATAAATTTCGTCCCGAGGCTATTTTAGGTGTTGCGTCACCTTATTATTGGGCCAGGCCCATGTAAATTCGAAATACATAAGTATAGGCTATTTTTAGAGTCCGTATGTGTGGGGAAACAAGAGATAGGGTTGATTTCGGACCCCTCCACCAAGGGCCACGAAATTCCCCCCTCTTCCTCCATATATACAGCCCTTAGGGCATCGTTTAGACTTTGGGTTTTGTTTAGATTAAAAGTTTGCCATAGCTGCAACTTCGCGTACTTCGTTTGTGTTCAACGACCAGACAAAGGCGTCACAGAACCCCAACTTGATCAATAAAGCTTTCATCTTATATTCGCAATATCCAGATTGCAATCTTAGTTTCTTGCTTGTTCTTCGTTTGCTCGCAGGAAAGAGACCCTCGTGGTCAGGTTGACCGTGCTCCGGCGTGGTCAATAACCTCTCGGAGTTGGTTTAGCGATTGCTAAGGCGCGACGTCCTCGCACGTTCGTAGTCGGATCGTCAAAGTCGACTTCCACCAAAGCGATACCTATCCTCTCATCGAAAGACGGGACACCTTTGCCTCTATCAGTTTTGCTTACAAATGAAGGGCCTAGCTTGGAGAAGGATGAACATTGGAGCAAGAACAAGCATGGAGATGATGGCATGCGCAATGGGAACAAGAACGGAGTTACAAATGATGATTTCAGGACTTTGAAGCCACCATAATGGGTGCATGAAGCCTTGGACGAAATATACAAGATGCCACTTCATAAATTTTGTCCCGAGGCTATTTTAGGTGCCGCGTCACCTTATTATTGGGCCAGGCCCATGTAATTTCGAAATACATAAGTATAGGCTATTTTTAGAGTCCGTATGTGTGGGGAAACAAGAGATAGGGTTGATTTCGGACCCCTCCACCAAGGGCCACGAAATTCCCCCCTCTTCCTCCATATATACAGCCCTTAGGGCATCGTTTAGACTTTGGGTTTTGTTTAGATTAAAAGTTCGCCATAGCTGCAACTTCGCGTACTTCGTTTGTGTTCAACGACCAGACAAAGGCGTCACAGAACCCCACCTTGATCAATAAAGCTTTCATCTTATATTCGCAATATCCAGATTGCAATCTTAGTTTCTTGCTTGTTCTTCGTTTGCTCGCAGGAAACAGACCCTCGTGGTCAGGTTGATCGTGCTCCGGCGTGGTCAATAACCTCTCGGAGTTGGTTTAGCGATTGCTAAGGCGCGACGTCCTCACACGTTCGTAGTCGGATCGTCAAAGTCGACTTCCACCAAAGCGAAATCCACCATCTCATCGAAAGACGGGACACCTTTGCCTCTATCACTTGGGAGGATATATCTATGGACTTTGTTTTAGGTTTACCTCGAACAAAGAAGGGGAGGGATAGCATATTTGTTGTCGTGGATAGATTCTCGAAAATGGCACACTTTATACCATGTCATAAAAGCGATGATGCTGTTAATGTTGCTGATTTGTTCTTTCGTGAAATTATTCGCTTGCATGGTGTGCCAAATACTATTGTTTCAGATCGTGATACTAAATTTCTTAGCCACTTTTGGAGATGTTTATGGGCTAAGTTGGGGACTAAACTGCTTTTTAGTACTACTTGTCACCCCCAAACTGATGGACAAACTGAAGTAGTCAATAGAACGTTGTCTACTATGCTTAGGGCTGTTTTGAAGAATAATAAGAAAATGTGGGAGGAATGCTTGCCTCATATTGAATTTGCTTATAATCGTTCATTGCATTCTACTACTAAGATGTGCCCTTTTGAAGTTGTGTATGGTTTCCTACCTCATGCACCTATTGATTTGTTGCCTCTTCCATTTTCAGAGAAGGTTAATTTTGATGCTAAACAACGTGCTGAATTGATTTTAAAAATGCATGAGTTAACTAAGGAAAACATTGAGCGCATGAATGCTAAATATAAACTTGCTGGAGATAAGGGTAGAAAACATGTTGTGTTTGCACCTGGAGATCTTGTTTGGTTACATTTGCGTAAGGATAGATTTCCTGATTTGCGCAAATCAAAGCTAATGCCACGTGCTGATGGTCCCTTTAAGGTGTTAGAGAAAATAAATGATAATGCATATAAACTTGAGCTGCCTGCAGATTTTGGGGTTAGTCCCACTTTTAATATTGCAGATTTGAAGCCTTATTTGGGTGAGGAAGATGAACTTCCGTCGAGGACGACTTCATTTCAAGAAGGGGAGGATGATGAGGACATCAATACAATTGTTACACCCACAGCCCCTGCTGCTATACATACTGGACCAATTACTAGAGCTTGTGCACGCCAACTAAATTACCAGGTACTTTCGTTTCTTGGTAATGATTCTAATGTTCATGAGAATATGATGCTGCCTAAATTGGATACATTTGTTTTGCTTACAAATGAAGGGCCTAGCTTGGAGAAGGATGAACATTGGAGCAAGAACAAGAACAGAGTTACAAGTGATGATTTCAGGACTTTGAAGCCACCATAATGGGTGCATGAAGCCTTGGACGAAATATACAAGATGCCACTTCATAAATTTCGTCCCGAGGCTATTTTAGGTGCTGCGTCACCTTATTATTGGGCCAGGCCCATGTAATTTCGAAATACATAAGTATAGGCTATTTTTAGAGTCCGTATGTGTGGGGAAACAACAGATAGGGTTGATTTCGGACCCCTCCACCAAGGGCCACGAAATTCCCCCCTCTTCCTCCATATATACAGCCCTTAGGGCATCGTTTAGACTTTGGGTTTTGTTTAGATTAAAAGTTCGCCATAGCTGCAACTTCGCGTACTTCGTTTGTGTTCAACGACCAGACAAAGGCGTCACAGAACCCCACCTTGATCAATAAAGCTTTCATCTTATATTCGCAATATCCAGATTGCAATCTTAGTTTCTTGCTTGTTCTTCGTTTGCTCGCAGGAAACAGACCCTCGTGGTCAGGTTGATCGTGCTCCGGCGTGGTTAATAACCTCTCGGAGTTGGTTTAGCGATTGCTAAGGCGCGACGTCCTCGCACGTTCGTAGTCGGATCGTCAAAGTCGACTTCCACCAAAGCGAAATCCACCATCTCATCGAAAGACGGGACACCTCCGCCTCTATCAAGTGGTATCATGCGTCTAGTTTGGTAGTAGTGCTGGTGTGTGTGGCTTAGTTACTGATGTTTTGAGGTACCCCTGGAGGGGGACGAACTTGAGATATGTGATGTTTTCAGTAATGGAAATTGGGAGATATGCTCCCAAGTAGATTTTTTTAAAAAGAATTGGGTCATGGGGCTAGCTGACTACCATGCTCTTTTCTCCTATATGTAATTCTTACAAACTATTCCCTAATTTTCATTTGATGCTTTCACTGAAATAATATTTTGGATTGTTTGTTTTGTGATCAGTGTGCATCTTGTTTGTTCTCTCCACCAAGCAGCGTCGACTACTCCATACAAGCACATAAGTTTATGCCCTTATGAAGTTATGATTATATATTTACCAATGACTATTATGGTTGATAGCTTTAAAGTCGTTGCTTCCATATGCAGCTGAGAATGACATATAAATTCATGGCAAAAGCAGCAACATCAGTATGTAACCACAAGCAAGCTGAGGGGGTAATAATCTTGGTATTTAAGTCTTAGATTCAGTATTTTGCTTTTTGGATACATGAACATTGAAACTTATTTAGCATTTCATTTCTTATATGCTTCATGCAAATAAAACTGCAGTAAAATATGAGCTGAGATTTTGCTTGGCATGTGTATGTATGCATGCCCTGAATTTGCTTAGCATTTTTATGCATACAACTATTGGAAGCTTTTACATGTCCTGGAACCGAGCTTTTGCATGCTCTATGTTTTCTGAAGCTGAGTCTTTTGTTATTGGCTAGTACTTGAAATAGAGTCGCAGGCCTCCTGCCATATAACCATTTATGAAGTGCATATGTGATGCCTTATCTTGTATTCCTACAAAGAGTCCAGTATTTTTTTCATGTGTAAAAAGTGGCTGACCTGGCATTACACTGTTAAGTATTTTGTACACATCAGGAATCTTGTTGTAGATACACACTGGGCTGAAAATGTTGCTAGCAGAAATAGGTTTTCTGTTAGCTACGCATCTGGTTTAAAACATGGTACGACTACTTGCTTTGGAATAGTACCGCCTTGATATTATCTGATCCTATCTCATGCATATTTTAGTTATTTCTAGACAAAGCTTTAGGAACCGAGTTCACTACAACTCGAAGTCTTGTGCATGGAGGAGAATTGAGATATTTGCGCATTCTGTACTAGTCAATAGGTATGTGTAGATATTTTGCTCATTCTAGTTCATGCTGCTACTTTATTTAGGTCTTCTTTTATGAGCCTCTACCTTGTGCAAATAATATGATTATTTAGTAGCCTGGTTTCATAGCTTTGAATCTCATGTGAATAAACTATATGTCTAGGTGTTTGTTGTTCTTTGCTTAACTAGATATCAAAGTATAGACAACAAGCTCATGTGCAAGATGGCAATTATGATGGTTATTTAGTTTATTTCATTGGTTCTTAGCATATTAATTGATTGTAACGTTCTAGCTTTATTTAATAAGAAGATGTAAAAGAAACAACAAGTAATCTCCATTTTTTGTTCTACAATATAAATAGTTTACCAAGCTTATTAACTTATAGCAGATCTACCATCTTCTCCTTTCAGGTTGGCATAATGGTTGGAAGATCTTGTGTGCTACTCTCTACACGATGTTTCTTCTACATGATAGCACTTGACATCTACATGATAGCACTTGAAGTCTACATGATGTTTCTTGTATTCATAGCTCAAACCATTTGTTTATCTTAGTTTGAACAAAAAATATTATTGTCTTACATGTAAATAATGTTTACTAATGTAGCTGGATGCTACTGAACGCATGTACGAAAGTCAAAATACTAAGTGTTAGTCATTATGTGTTTGAGAACTGCCGTTGAATCTTGAGTGAATTCCTGTATGAATAGAAATCAAAAGAAATATAAATGCTACCAAATTCATGTATGAATAGAAATCGAAAGCAACATATACACTATCAGGATCAGGAAAAGTGTCAGGGTAAGTAAAAAACAAGGGAAGACTATCTGCCAGGAATTGCATTACCGGCATATACTTCTATCTGCCGGGAAAACGAGGCTTCTTGGCAGTGTAACTGCCGGGAGATCTGTATGTGCCGGGAGATCTATTTCCCAACAGCCGTTCTCGTGGCAGTTCTATCTGCCGGGAGAATGGCTGTCCCGGCAGTTTATCTGCCCTCTTAGGGGACTTCTTCCGGCGGATTGCATGCCGTTATATCCGTGTTGTGGTGTAGTGACCACTAAGTTCAACAAGCATATCATCAAGGCGTGGAATGGGAAACCTATAGCGAATGGTGATAGCATTGATAGGTCTACAATCAGAGCACATGTGAAAGCTACTGTCTCGTTTTGTCACAAGAATGACTGGGACAGCACAAGGGCTCAAACTTTCACGCACATGTCCATGGTCTATGAGATGCTTTACTTGCCTTTGTTTTTCTTTGGTTTCTTCAGGGTTGACGTGGTAAGGAGCTTTGTTCTGAAGTGGTGCTCCGGGGATGAGGTCGATGCGGTGCTCAATGCCTCCTAGTGGAGGTAGTCCCGGAGGTAGCTCGTCGGGGAAAACGTCATGAAATTCCTGCAAAAGAGAAGACAACACTAGAGGAAGAGTGTGAGACGTTTTAGTTTGTGGTGCATTGTCCTTGCACACAAGGACGTAGTGTAGGACACTAGATGGGTTCTCACACACTCCTCTTATCTCACTTTTGGTGGCAAATAAGACTTAAGTTCTTCTTTTCTCTCATCGTGGAGGTGTTCGATTTGGGCTTGTGGCGCTCACTCTCTTTTTGGTGGCTCGTTCTCTCACTATGATCTCCGTGATGGGTAGCTTGTTTGTCGGTGATCACTTGGCTCGGAGACATGGGGCGAAGTACATACTCCTTGCCCTTCATCTTGAAGATGTAGTGGTTTGTTCCGCCGTTGTGGATGACTCCTCTATCAAATTGCCATGGGCGTCCAAGGAGAAGATGGCAAACGGTCATTGGAATGACGTCTCACTCCAAGGTGTCTTCGTAGGCGCCAATTTTGAAGGAGACTTGTACTCGGTGCTCGACTTGGATTGTGCCGGAGTCGCTAAGCCATTGCACTTTGTATGGATGTGGGTGCTTCATCTTGGGCAATTGGAGCTTGGAGCAAAGTTCTTCACTTGCGAGATTATGACAACTCCCTCCATCGATGATAACCTTGACGAATCGTCCATTGATGCCGGCCTTGGTGTGGAATATGTGGCATCTTTGGTCTTCTTCTTGGTGATGTTGGAGAGTTAAGACCTTGGAGAGAACAAGAGCGGGACTTGAATCTTCATCGCAAAAGACTTCTTCCTCTTCATCGTTCACATGCCGCTGCATGGCGACTTGCTCAAGAGCGTCCATTTATCCTTCACTAATTGAGTCGTATGTGCCATCGTTGTTGAGGATCATTGTCCGCTTGTTGGTGCACTCATAGGACTTGTGGCCTCAGACTCCGCATGTGAAGCATTTGAAGGAACTCGTCTTGACGGTCTCATCGGTGGGGGTTGAGGATGATGAATCTCTCGGCTTGAGGTTGCTTGTAGTAGGAGGATGACTTGGAGTTGACGAAGCTTTCTTGGAACTCGACTTGTCGATGTTGCTTGTAGAAGGCTTGATAGACGGTGGTGGAGTTGTTGAAGCTTGGTTGTTGGAGAAGCCGTAGGACTTGGATGAGAACTTGGCATACTTGAAATCGTCTGGCACTTGGCGTTCCACTTTGGTAGCTTAATGCACTAGCTCGATGAGGTTCGAGTATGGTTGGAAGTCGGCGATCTTTTTGATGGGATGATTGAGTCCATTCAAGAAATGTGCCATAGTTTGCTCATCATCTTCCGTGACATTGGCTCGTACCATGGCAATCTCCATCTCCTTATAGTACCCTTCAACGCTCTTGGTTCCTTGCTTGAGTAGTTGGAGTTTCTTGAAGAGGTCGCGGTTGTAGTAGGTAGGCACAAAGCATGCTCTCAAGACATCCTTCATGTGCGCCCAAGTAGTGATGGTTGGTTCACCTCTTGCCTCTCGGCCCTCGATAACTTGTTCCCACCTGATAGAGGCGGGGTGTCCCGATCTTTCGATGAGATGATAACTACCGATTTGGTGGAGACGACTTTGACGATCCGACTACAAACGTGCACGACGTTGCGCCTTAGCAATCGCTAAACCAACTCCGAGAGGTTATTGACCACGCTGGAGCACGATCAACCTGACCACGAAGGTCTATTCCTGCAAGCAATCGAAGAACGAGCAAGAATATGATAAAGCAATCTGAATATTGCAAATATATATGAAGTATTGATAATGGTGGGGATCCGTAGGCGGTCTTGGTCTGGTCGTTGGACACAAACGAAGTACACGAAGTTGCAATGGCTAACTTTTAACTAAACAAATCCCAAGGAAAAGCTACTAGATGGATCTACTTATATAGGAGCAAGGGGTGGCGGCCAAGGAGGTGGGAGGACGTCCCAAGGCAGCCTAAAACTAAATCTAGGTCGTACAAGGCCAATGGGCCCAAGTGGAGGTGATGTAACACCTTTGGACTTGTAGTTTGACTCGGATTTTGCTGCAGCATCAGATTGTTTCGTCCACAACTCAACGCTCCGGACGAATTTGAAGGTGATTCCAATTGGGTTGGAAAGTGCACGAAATCTAGTTTCCAACAAAAAAAGAATCACCCAATTCGGAGTCTGTATGAAAAACTTGTGTGCGTTTTGAGTCAGGTGTGTCTGTGCAGTCCGAATCTGAATCCAGAACGTGAGAGACTTGGACTCTATCTTCTCTTGGGCCAAAAGTGACGTGAGAGAACTTTTTGGACAGCAAATAATCATCTCTTTCTTCCTTATCTTCATATGTGGATTGTACAAATGTCCCATACACCTGCAATTAGACAAAACACAAAAGTGTGTGAAGTATTTTTGTTCTGGATAACATAAATAGATTATTGAATAGTTTGCACTAGAAATCACCTGACAAATATGCATATATGCAATATTTTTGGTCATATCCAAGGTAGTCATGTCCTCATCATCCTCCCCTTCTTGAAAATAAAGCCGTCCTCGGCGTTGCTTAATCTGAAATGTGGCTAACAAAAGAGACATGGTGTACATGTTGTATATGTATATGTCATCCATTTTACTTCCCTTGATTTTTGCATATATGACACATGAATAGATGAGTAACTTGCATAGTTCATAAAATCTAAAGCCAAAAAATTATCACAAAAAGTAGAAGGCATGAAAATATTGCAACTCAGTTTGCACATATAAGTGAAGCTCTTATTCATTTCAAAAGATTGACAATGTTCATCATTAAACCATCCCAACATTGGTGAATAAACCTTACTTGCATCAAATTTACATGCTACAACATGCTTAAATAAGCAAACATGCAATAAGTCATTCAACACAGAATCATCACCAAGATTAGAGGTCATATCAAAATGATTAAACATTGGTTCTTTTGCATCAATAGTTAATTCAATGGGTGCACTCAAAATTGTTGGTATTTCAGTTGTTTGATCACATGGCAAAGTCAAATTATCAACGTAGTCCTCTAAAATAGGTGGTGTGATCAAAGTAGTGTGTTGCTCATCAGATGGTGCATTCAAATTGACAAGGCATTCATCATTCTCATGTAGAGATGGAAGATCAGTACCTTTGTCATTACCTCTTATGATCAACTCAGATGATGTAGCCACTCTCGGGGGCGATGCGTCACATGGTGGAGGTGATGTAGTCCTGACAACAACGGATGTGGTTGTCATAGTATGCCTAGTAGTTGAAGGAACAATCATATCAACTCTTGGAATGTGCACCGTGCGCTTGTTCTCCTCGTGGCCAACACGTCGTTTTATTTCCTGTTCAGCTTTGCAAGCAAGATGAAACAAATGGTCCATAGGATAACACTCTTCATGAATTAGTATCTCTTGAATATCACGGTTTAATCCTCCCCAAAATCTATCCATAAAATCATCTTCACTTTCTTCTAAAGAGGAATGCAACAAGGTAGTTTGTAAATCATCATAATATTTTGTTACAGTTTCACTACTGATAGAGGCAAAGGTGTCCCGTCTTTCGATGAGATGGTGGATTTCGCTTTGGTGGAAGTCGACTTTGACGATCCGACTACGAACGTGCGAGGACGTCGCGCCTTAGCAATCGCTAAACCAACTCCGAGAGGTTATTGACCACGCCGGAGCACGATCAACCTGACCACGAGGGTCTGTTTCCTGCAAGCAAACGAAGAACAAGCAAGAAACTAAGATTGCAATCTGGATATTGCGAATATAAGATGAAGCTTTATTGATCAAGGTGGGGTTCTGTGACGCCTTTGTCTGGTCGTTGAACACAAACGAAGTACGCGAAGTTGCAGCTATGGCGAACTTTTAATCTAAACAAAACCCAAAGTCTAAACGATGCCCTAAGGGCTGTATATATGGAGGAAGAGGGGGGAATTTCGTGGCCCTTGGTGGAGGAGTCCGAAATCAACCCTATCTCTTGTTTCCCCACACATACGGACTCTAAAAATAGCCTATACTTATGTATTTCGAAATTACATGGGCATGGCCCAATAATAAGGTGACGCAGCACCTAAAATAGCCTCGGGACGAAATTTATGAAGTGGCATCTTGTATATTTCGTCCAAGGCTTCATGCACCCATTATGGTGGCTTCAAAGTCCTGAAATCATCACTTGTAACTCCGTTCTTGTTCCCCTTGCGCATGCCATCATCTCCATGCTTGTTCTTGCTCCAATGTTCATCCTTCTCCAAGCTAGGCCCTTCATTTGTAAGCAAAACAAATGTATCCAATTTAGGCAGCATCATATTCTCATGAACATTAGAATCATTACCAAGAAACGAAAGTACCTGGTAATTTAGTTGGCGTGCACGAGCTCTAGTAATTGGTCCAATATGTATAGCAGCAGGGGCTGTGGGTGTAACAATTGTATTGATGTCCTCATCATCCTCCCCTTCTTGAAATGAAGTCGTCCTCGACGGAACTTCATCTTCCTCACCCAAATAAGGCTTCAAATCTGCAATGTTAAAAGTGGGACTAACCCCAAAATCTGCAGGCAGCTCAAGTTTATATGCATTATCATTTATTTTCTCTAACACCTTAAAGGGACCATCAGCACGTGGCATTAGCTTTGATTTGCGCAAATCAGGAAATCTATCCTTACGCAAATGTAACCAAACAAGATCTCCAGGTGCAAACACAACATGTTTTCTACCCTTATCTCCAGCAAGTTTATATTTAGCATTCATACGCTCAATGTTTTCCTTAGTTAACTCATGCATTTTTAAAATCAATTCAGCACGTTGTTTAGCATCAAAATTAACCTTCTCCGAAGATGGAAGAGGCAACAAATCAATAGGTGCACGAGGTAGGAAAGCATACACAACTTGAAAAGGGCACATCTTAGTAGTAGAATGCAATGAACGATTATAAGCAAATTCAATATGAGGCAAGCATTCCTCCCACATTTTCTTATTATTCTTCAAAACAGCCCTAAGCATAGTAGACAATGTTCTATTGACTACTTCAGTTTGTCCATCAGTTTGGGGGTGACAAGTAGTACTAAAAAGCAGTTTAGTCCCCAACTTAGCCCATAAACATCTCCAAAAGTGGCTAAGAAATTTAGTATCACGATCTGAAACAATAGTATTTGGCACACCATGCAAGCGAATAATTTCACGAAAGAACAAATCAGCAACATTAACAGCATCATCGCTTTTATGACATGGTATAAAGTGTGCCATTTTCGAGAATCTATCCACGACAACAAATATGCTATCCCTCCCCTTCTTTGTTCGAGGTAAACCTAAAACAAAGTCCATAGATATATCCTCCCAAGGAACACTAGGTACAGGCAACGGCATATATAAACCATGAGGATTGAGTCGTGACTTAGCTTTTTGACATGTAGTGCAGCGAGCAATAAAACGCTCAACATCCCGTCTCATCTTTGGCCAAAAGAAATGTGTAGCAAGTACGTCCTCCGTCTTCTTCACGCCAAAGTGTCCCATTAATCCTCCTCCATGCGCCTCCTGCAACAATAAAAGACGAACAGAGCTAGCTGGAATGCATAGCTTGTTAGCACGAAACACAAATCCATCGTTAACAACAAACTTGTTCCACATTCTTCCTTCTTTACAATTCTGCATTACATCTTTAAAATCAGCATCATGCACATATTGATCTTTGATGGTCTCCAAACCAAATATTTTGAAGTCAAGTTGTGAAAGCATAGTATAGCGACGAGACAATGCATCAGCAATAACATTTTCTTTTCCCTTCTTGTGTTTAATGACATAAGGGAAAGTCTCAATGAATTCAACCCATTTAGCATGTCTACGATTCAGTTTAGCTTGACTTTTAATATGTTTCAAAGATTCATGATCAGAATGTATAACAAATTCTTTGGGCCATAAATAATGTTGCCATGTTTCTAAAGTCCGAACAAGAGCATATAATTCTTTATCATAAGTAGAATAATTCAGACTAGGCCCACTCAATTTTTCAGAAAAGTATGCAACAGGTTTGCCATCTTGTAATAACACACCTCCTAATCCAATTCCACTAGCATCACATTCAATGATGAGGACATGACTACCTTGGATATGACCAAAAATATTGCATATATGCATATTTGTCAGGTGATTTCTAGTGCAAACTATTCAATAATCTATTTATGTTATCCAGAACAAAAATACTTCACACACTTTTGTGTTTTGTCTAATTGCAGGTGTATGGGACATTTGTACAATCCACATATGAAGATAAGGAAGAAAGAGATGTTTATTTGCTGTCCAAAAAGTTCTCTCACGTCACTTTTGGCCCAAGAGAAGATAGAGTCCAAGTCTCTCACGTTCTGGATTCAGATTCGGACTGCACAGACATACCTGACTCAAAACGCACACAAGTTTTTCATACGGACTCCGAATTGGGTGATTCTTTTTTGTTGGAAACTAGATTTCGTGCACTTTCCAACCCAATTGGAATCACCTTCAAATTCGTCCGGAGCGTTGAGTTGTGGACAAAACAATCTGATGCTGCAGCAGAATCCGAGTCAAACTACAAGTCCAAAGGTGTTACATCACCTCCACTTGGGCCCATTGGCCTTGTACGACCTAGATTTAGTTTTAGGCTGCCTTGGGACGTCCTCCCACCTCCTTGGCCGCCACCCCTTGCTCCTATATAAGTAGATCCATCTAGTAGCTTTTCCTTGGGATTTGTTTAGTTAAAAGTTAGCCATTGCAACTTCGTGTACTTCGTTTGTGTCCAACGACCAGACCAAGACCGCTTACGGATCCCCACCATTATCAATACTTCATATATATTCGCAATATTCAGATTGCTTTATCATATTCTTGCTCGTTCTTCGATTGCTTGCAGGAATAGACCTCCGTGGTCAGGTTGATCGTGCTCCAGCGTGGTCAATAACCTCTCGGAGTTGGTTTAGCGATTGCTAAGGCGCAACGTCGTGCACGTTTGTAGTCGGATCGTCAAAGTCGTCTCCACCAAATCGATAGTTATCATCTCATCGAAAGATCGGGACACCCCCGCCTCTATCAAGTCGTGACTTAGCTTTTTGACATGTAGTGCAGCGAGCAATAAAACGCTCAACATCCCGTCTCATCTTTGGCCAAAAGAAATGTGTAGCAAGTACGTCCTCCGTCTTCTTCACGCCAAAGTGTCCCATTAATCCTCCTCCATGTGCCTCCTGCAACAACAAAAGACGAACGGAGCTAGCTGGAATGCATAGCTTGTTAGCACGAAACACAAATCCATCATTAACAACAAACTTGTTCCACATTCTTCCTTCTTTACAATTCTGCATTACATCTTTAAAATCAGCATCATGCACATATTGATCTTTGATGGTCTCCAAACCAAATATTTTGAAGTCAAGTTGTGAAAGCATAGTATAGCGACGAGACAATGCATCAGCAATAACATTTTCTTTTCCCTTCTTGTGTTTAATGACATAAGGTAAAGTCTCAATGAATTCAACCCATTTAGCATGTCTACGATTCAGTTTAGCTTGACTTTTAATATGTTTCAAAGATTCATGATCAGAATGTATAACAAATTCTTTGGGCCATAAATAATGTTGCCATGTTTCTAAAGTCCGAACAAGAGCATATAATTCTTTATCATAAGTAGAATAATTCAGACTAGGCCCACTCAATTTTTCAGAAAAATATGCAACAGGTTTGCCATCTTGTAATAACACACCTCCTAATCCAATTCCACTAGCATCACATTCAAGCTCAAAAGTCTTATTAAAATCAGGAAGTTGGAGTAAAGGAGCATGTGTCAACTTATCTTTCAATACCGTGAAGGCTTCTTCCTGTGCAGTACCCCAAAGAAAAGGCACATCTTTCTTTGTAAGCTCATTGAGAGGTGCAGCAATGGTGCTGAAATATCTCACAAAACGCCTATAGAATCCAGCGAGGCCAAGAAAACTCCTCACTTGTGTGACCGTTTTGGGCTGCGGCCAACTCTCAATAGCTTCAATCTTGGCTTTATCAACTTCAATTCCCTGTGGAGTAACAACATAGTCAAGAAAAGATACTCGGTCGGTGCAAAAGGTGCACTTCCCAAGGTTACCAAACAAACGTGCATCACGTAGAGCAATAAAAACAGCACGTAAATGTTCCAAATGTTCTTCCAAAGATCTGCTATAAATCAATATGTCATCAAAGTAAACTACCACAAATCGTCCAATGAAAGCACGTAAAACTTCGTTCATTAATCTCATGAAAGTACTAGGTGCATTAGTTAACCCAAAAGGCATGACTAACCACTCATATAATCCAAACTTAGTTTTAAATGCTATTTTCCATTCATCTCCCAATTTCATACGAATTTGATGGTAGCCACTACGCAAATCAACTTTGGAGAATATTGTAGAGCCACTCAATTCATCAAGCATATCATCTAGCCTAGGAATAGGATGACGATAACGAATAGTAATATTATTAATGCCTCTACAATCAACACACATACGTGATGTAGCATCCTTTTTCGGCACTAGAATAATAGGAACAGCACAAGGACTAAGGGATTCGCGTATATAACCTTTGTCGAGAAGCTCTTGTACTTGACGCATAATCTCCTTCGTCTCCTCTGGATTGGTACGGTATGGTGCACGGTTTGGCAGTGAAGCACCGGGAATTTAGTCAATCTGATGCTCAATCCCTCGAATAGGCGGTAATCCCGGTGGCACGTCTTGTGGAAAAACGTCAGCGAACTCCTGCAAAATGTTAGTGACAGCAGGAGGCAAAGAGGAAGGCATGTCCTCGAATGAAAATAATGCCTCTTTGCACACAAAAGCATAGCAAACAGATTTGCTGAAATCTAGCTCATCAATATCAGATTTGGTGGCAAATAAACATGCACTTTTCAATTTAATTTCAGAAGCAACACTAGATGGTTTATTATTAGGCTTCATTTGTTGCTCAAATTCTTTTGCCACAATCTGATTTTCACTCTTATTCTTCTCCTGTTGTGCTTTATTAGCTCTATTAATATCATCTTTCAAAATGGAATCAGGAGTCATAGGAAGCAAAGTAATATTTTTATCCTTATGAACAAGAGTGTAGTGATTGTTTCTACCATGGTGTACAGAATTTTTATCAAATTGCCATGGTCTACCAAGTAATAAGGAACATGCTTGCATAGGTACCACATCACAATCAACATAATCAGCATATGTAGAGATACTAAAATGCACACGAACAGTACGTGTTACCTTAACCTTGCCGCTATTGTTGAACCATTGGATGTAGTAAGGATGTGGATGTGGTCTTGTGGTGAGAGAAAGCTTCTCCACCATCTCCATGCTAGCCAAGTTGTTGCAGCTCCCTCCGTCTATTATGACGCGCACAGAACGTTCCTTCACAACTCCCTTGGTATGGAACAAATTGTGCCTCTGATTTTGCTCAGCTTGTGTGACCTGCACACTCAAAACACGTTGAGCAACTAAACATTCATACCTGTCAGCGTCTTCAGGAGCCATGTATTGCGTCTCATGATCAGAATCATCTCCACCATGTTCTTCACGTGTAATAAGAGCCAATGTCTCCTCATCATAGTCACTAGCGGACTCATATCCACCATCCGCGGTAGCAATCATCACACGCGGAGATTTGCATTCCCTCGCATAATGACCTCCTCCCTTACAACGACGACAAATAATATCACTTGTGTGCCCTGTTGATGCCATGGAAGAAGAAGAACGCTGTGCAGGACCCGCAGGTGCGCTCTTGGAAGATAATGGTATCACGGCTGGAGGTGGCACCGGATGGAGGTGCTGGTGCAGTTGAAGTAGAAGATGCACGTGGTGTCCATGATGAAGGTCGGCCTGCAGAAAAGTTAGTTCGCCCCAATGCTTGTCGATCCTGCACTTCACGTTCAGCTTTACAAGCAAGATGGAATAAACGAGTGATATTAGTATACTCCTTATAGTCTAGAATGGTCTGAATCTCTCTATTTAATCCACCCAGAAAACGTGCAAGCATAGCTTCATTCTCCTCAACAATACCACATCTAATCATGCCAGTTTGTAATTCCTGATAATATTCTTCTACAGAATTTTTCCCTTGTCTTAAACGCTGCAATTTTTGAAGCAATTCACGTTGATAATATGGTGGAACCCAACGCGTACGCATAGCAGTTTTCAAAGCAGCCCAAATAGTTGGAATAGGATATAATCTACAATGTTCAGACCACCATACACATGCAAAACTAGTGAAAGCACAAACGGCAGCAGCAACTCGTCTCTCCTCAGGATATTGTAAACATGTAAATCGTTGTTCAGTTTCTAACTCCCAAGTAAGATATATATCAGGAACCCTCAAATGGTGGAATATTCAATTTCAGTTTAGGAATATGGACATCATCTCGTACCTGAGGTGGTGGTGCAGTGATGAGGACATGACTACCTTGGATATGACCAAAAATATTGCATATATGCATATTTGTCAGGTGATTTCTAGTGCAAACTATTCAATAATCTATTTATGTTATCCAGAACAAAAATACTTCACACACTTTTGTGTTTTGTCTAATTGCAGGTGTATGGGACATTTGTACAATCCACATATGAAGATAAGGAAGAAAGAGATGTTTATTTGCTGTCCAAAAAGTTCTCTCACGTCACTTTTGGCCCAAGAGAAGATAGAGTCCAAGTCTCTCACGTTCTGGATTCAGATTCGGACTGCACAGACACACCTGACTCAAAACGCACACAAGTTTTTCATACGGACTCCGAATTGGGTGATTCTTTTTTTGTTGGAAACTAGATTTCGTGCACTTTCCAACCCAATTGGAATCACCTTCAAATTCGTCCGGAGCGTTGAGTTGTGGACGAAACAATCTGATGCTGCAGTAGAATCCGAGTCAAACTACAAGTCCAAAGGTGTTACATCACCTCCACTTGGGCCCATTGGCCTTGTACGACCTAGATTTAGTTTTAGGCTGCCTTGGGACGTCCTCCCACCTCCTTGGCCGCAACCCCTTGCTCCTATATAAGTAGATCCATCTAGTAGCTTTTCCTTGGGATTTGTTTAGTTAAAAGTTAGCCATTGCAACTTCGTGTACTTCGTTTGTGTCCAACGACCAGACCAAGACCGCTTCCGGATCCCCACCTTTATCAATACTTCATATATACTCGCAATATTCAGATTGCTTTTATCATATTCTTGCTTGTTCTTCGATTGCTTGCAGGAATAGACCTTCGTGGTCAGGTTGATTGTGCTCCAGCGTGGTCAATAACCTCCCGGAGTTGGTTTAGCGATTGCTAAGGCGCAACGTCGTGCACGTTTGTAGTCGGATCGTCAAAGTCGTCTCCACCAAATCGATAGTTATCATCTCATCGAAAGATCGGGACACCCCGCCTCTATCAAGTGGTATCAGTTTTCAGGTTGCTCGGTGAGAATTTCCAGTTTTTCCTAGATTAGATTTATTTTCTTACCTATTGTCCAAGAAAAAGCCATAAAACAAAAGTTAGATCTATTCATCCTTTGTCCTAGCCAGTCTGAGCCTTTGCAATTTTCTTTTCATTGCTTGCATAGTTGAATTATCGGTTGCATCGTCGTGTCGAGTTGCTGGTCTTAGTGTCTAGTTCCTTTAGAGTTTCGAGTTCTGTTCACATTAGTCACGCAGCCGCTGCATCATTATCCCATCCGCTGTTCACCATCCAATCCACCAATTTCCACCACGTGCTACGCACTGTTTATTGTCATAATCATAGTTGAGGTCACTCACATCTTCGCCTGATCGAATCTGCATCTTATCTAGTTTGTCTTGGAAAGAGGAAGAAAAAGAAGATAAAGAAAAAAAGGGAGAAAAAAGGAAAGAAAAAAAAGAAAAAGAGGGAGAAGAAAAAGAAAAAAAAGCGTGAGAAAAAAAAAGAGAGAAGAAAAAAAATTTGGATCTATCTAGAATCAATCTCGTACCTGAATTCGGATTGGAATCTGTTTTGTGCACTGTTCAGTAAAACAGCTTGGCTATTGTTTCACATCATTATCTTTACTGCCGTTGTGATCTTCACTTATATCTTGCTGTCCAGAGCTACTTTGTATCCTTCATTGATGCTGGTTGTGCTACGACGTGACCTCATTAGTGTTCTAGGCTCGCGTCTCTAGTTCGGTCTAGCCTAGGACCAGCACAGTACCGTCGTTGAGCGTTTATTCAACATTGCATCTTTGAATTGATTATTGCTAATCTTTTGCTACCATATATAGCCAACCCAGCTCCACATATTTCTACACCGTGTATACGTACGCTCCCCTGGCAATCGCTTTACTCAATATTCGGAGTTACTTGACACCGCTGGTTGCCGATCACCGCCTGCTGCATGGTCAGAACTTGTAAGACATTGATATTTGCTTTACTGTGAGCGTTTTACCACCACATCCTAGTAGTTATAGGAACATTATTTTTGGGTTTTGTTTCTTGTTCTACTAATCATGACAGGATCCAGAGTCAATTCATGGGCTTTGTCGATCGCGGGAGACGTGCCACCACCTTTGCAAATACCACAACCGTCACGAGAGGTGCACAAACATCCAAATGCACATGATCAGGTTAATGTATCTATACCACCATTTAATGGCCGTTTTAAACCTGCTTTATATATTGAATGGGAGTTCGACATAAAAAATATATTTGCTTCCCATAATTTCAATGAACATAAAAAGGTTAAGGTTGCGGTTGGTTCTTTCACTGGTTATGCTTTGGTTTGGTGGAGTGAATATTGTCGGTTACACCCTGATTATATACCTACTACTTGGGATGATTTGAAACTTGCCATGCAACATGCTTTCGTCCCTGCTTATTATACTCGTGACATGATTAAGAAGTTGCAACACTTAAAACAAGGTAGTGAAACTGTAACAAAATATTATGATGATTTACAAATTACCTTGTTGCATTCCTCTTTAGAAGAAAGTGAAGATGATTTTATGGATAGATTTTGGGGAGGATTAAACCGTGATATTCAAGAGATACTAATTCATGAAGAGTGTTATCCTATGGACCATTTGTTTCATCTTGCTTGCAAAGTGATAGAGGCAAAGGTGTCCCGTCTTTCGATGAGATGGTGTATTTCGCTTTGGTGGAAGTCGACTTTGACGATCCGACTACGAACGTGCGAGGACGTCGCGCCTTAGCAATCGCTAAACCAACTCCGAGAGGTTATTGACCATGCCGGAGCACGATCAACCTGACCACGAGGGTCTGTTTCCTGCGAGCAAACGAAGAACAAGCAAGAAACTAAGATTGCAATCTGGATATTGCGAATATAAGATGAAAGCTTTATTGATCAAGGTGGGGTTCTGTGACGCCTTTGTCTGGTCGTTGAACTCAAACGAAGTACGCGAAGTTGCAGCTATGGCGAACTTTTAATCTAAACAAAACCCAAAGCCTAAACGATGCCCTAAGGGCTGTATATATGGAGGAAGAGGGGGGGAATTTCGTGGCCCTTGGTGGAGGGGTCCGAAATCAACCCTATCTCTTGTTTCCCCACACATACGGACTCTAAAAATAGCCTATACTTATGTATTTCGAAATTACATGGGCCTGGCCCAATAATAAGGTGACGCAGCACCTAAAATAGCCTCGGGACGAAATTTATGAAGTGGCATCTTGTATATTTCGTCCAAGGCTTCATGCACCCATTATGGTGGCTTCAAAGTCCTGAAATCATCACTTGTAACTCCGTTCTTGTTTCCCTGGCGCATGCCATCATCTCCATGCTTGTTCTTGCTCCAATGTTCATCCTTCTCCAAGCTAGGCCCTTCATTTGTAAGCAAAACAAATGTATCCAATTTAGGCAGCATCATATTCTCATGAACATTAGAATCATTACCAAGAAACGAAAGTACCTGGTAATTTAGTTGGCGTGCACGAGCTCTAGTAATTGGTCCAGTATGTATAGCAGCAGGGGCTGTGGGTGTAACAATTGTATTGATGTCCTCATCATTTAGCGATTGCTAAGGCACAACGTCGTTGCACGTTTGTAGTCGGATCGTCAAAGTCGTCTCCACCAAATCGACAGTTATCATCTCATCGAAAGATAGTTATCATAGCATATTTGTTGTCGTGGATAGATTCTCGAAAATGGCACACTTTATACCATGTCATAAAAGCGATGATGCTGTTAATGTTGCTGATTTGTTCTTTCATGAAATTATTCGCTTGCATGGTGTGCCAAATACTATTGTTTCAGATCGTGATACTAAATTTCTTAGCCACTTTTGGAGATGTTTATGGGCTAAGTTGGGGACTAAACTGCTTTTTAGTACTACTTGTCACCCCCAAACTGATGGACAAACTGAAGTAGTCAATAGAACGTTGTCTACTATGCTTAGGGCTGTTTTGAAGAATAATAAGAAAATGTGGGAGGAATGCTTGCCTCATATTGAATTTGCTTATAATCGTTCATTGCATTCTACTACTAAGATGTGCCCTTTTGAAGTTGTGTATGGTTTCCTACCTCATGCACCTATTGATTTGTTGCCTCTTCCATTTTCAGAGAAGGTTAATTTTGATGCTAAACAACGTGCTGAATTGATTTTAAAAATGCATGAGTTAACTAAGGAAAACATTGAGCGCATGAATGCTAAATATAAACTTGCTGGAGATAAGGGTAGAAAACATGTTGTGTTTGCACCTGGAGATCTTGTTTGGTTACATTTGCGTAAGGATAGATTTCCTGATTTGCGCAAATCAAAGTTAATGCCACGTGCTGATGGTCCATTTAAGGTGTTAGAGAAAATAAATGATAATGCATATAAACTTGAGCTGCCTGCAGATTTTGGGGTTAGTCCCACTTTTAACATTGCAGATTTGAAGCCTTATTTGGGTGAGGAAGATGAACTTCCATCGAGGACGACTTCATTTCAAGAAGGGGAGGATGATGAGAACATCAATACAATTGTTACACCCACAGCCCCTGCTGCTATACATACTGGACCAATTACTAGAGCTCGTGCACGCCAACTAAATTACCAGGTACTTTCGTTTCTTGGTAATGATTCTAATGTTCATGAGAATATGATGCTGCCTAAATTGGATACATTTGTTTTGCTTACAAATGAAGGGCCTAGCTTGGAGAAGGATGAACATTGGAGCAAGAACAAGCATGGAGATGATGGCATGCGCAAGGGGAACAAGAACGGAGTTACAAGTGATGATTTCAGGACTTTGAAGCCACCATAATGGGTGCATGAAGCCTTGGACGAAATATACAAGATGCCACTTCATAAATTTCGTCCCGAGGCTATTTTAGGTGCTGCGTCACCTTTATTATTGGGCCAGGCCCATGTAATTTCGAAATACATAAGTATAGGCTATTTTTAGAGTCCGTATGTGTGGGGAAACAAGAGATAGGGTTGATTTCGGACTCCTCCACCAAGGGCCACGAAATTCCCCCCTCTTCCTCCATATATACAGCCCTTAGGGCATCATTTAGACTTTGGGTTTTGTTTAGATTAAAAGTTCGCCATAGCTGCAACTTCGCGTACTTCGTTTGTGTTCAACGACCAGACAAAGGCGTCACAGAACCCCACCTTGATCAATAAAGCTTTCATCTTATATTCGCAATATCCACATTGCAATCTTAGTTTCTTGCTTGTTCTTCGTTTGCTCGCAGGAAATAGACCCTCGTGGTCAGGTTGATCGTGCTCCGGCGTGGTCAATAACCTCTCGGAGTTGGTTTAGCGATTGCTAAGGCGCGACGTCCTCGCACGTTCGTAGTCGGATCGTCAAAGTCGACTTCCACCAAAGCGAAATCCACCATCTCATCGAAAGACGGGACACCTTTGCCTCTATCACGTAGTCCTCTAAAATAGGTGGTGTGATCAAAGTAGTGGGTAGCTCATCAGATGGTGCATTCAAATTGACAAGGCATTCATCATTCTTATGTAGAGATGGAAGATCAGTACCTTTGTCATTACCTCTTATGATCAACTCAGATGATGTAGCCACTCTCGGGGGCAATGTGTCACATGGTGGAGGTGATGTAGTCCTGACAACAACGGATGTGGTTGTCATAGTATGCCTAGTAGTTGAAGGAACAATCATATCAACTCTTGGAATGTGCACCGTGCGCTTGTTCTCCTCGTGGCCAACACGTCGTTTTATTTCCTGTTCAGCTTTGCAAGCAAGATGAAACAAATGGTCCATAGGATAACACTCTTCATGAATTAGTATCTCTTGAATATCACGGTTTAATCCTCCCCAAAATCTATCCATAAAATCATCTTCACTTTTTTCTAAAGAGGAATGCAACAAGGTAGTTTGTAAATCATCATAATATTTTGTTACAGTTTCACTACCTTGTTTTAAGTGTTGCAACTTCTTAATCATGTCACGAGTATAATAAGCAGGGACGAAAGTATGTCGCATGGCAAGTTTCAAATCATCCCAAGTAGTAGGTATATAATCAGGGTGTAACCGACAATATTCACTCCACCAAACCAAAGCATAACCAGTGAAAAAACCAACCGCAACCTTAACCTTTTTATGTTCATCGAAATTATGGGAAGCAAATATATTTTTTATGTCGAACTCCCATTCAATATATAAAGCAGGTTTAAAACGGCCATTAAATGGTGGTATAGATACATTAACCTGATCATGTGCATTTGGATGTTTGTGCACCTCTCGTGAAGGTTGTGGTACTTGCAAAGGTGGTGGCACGTCTCCCGCGATCGACGAAGCCCATGAATTGACTCTGGATCCTGTCATGATTAGTAGAACAAGAAACAAAACCCAAAAATAATGTTCCTATAACTACTAGGATGTGGTGGTAAAACGCTCACAGTAAAGCAAATATCAATGTCTTACACGTTCTTACCATGCAGCAGGCGGTGATCGGCAACCAGCGGTGTCAAGTAACTCCGAATATTGAGTAAAGCGATTGCCAGGGGAGCGTACGTATACACGGTGTAGAAATATGTGGAGTTGGGTTGGCTATATATGGTAGCAAAAGATTAGCAATAATCAATTCAAAGATGCAATGTTGAATAAACGCTCAACGACGGTACTGTGCTGGTCCTAGGCTAGACCGGACTAGAGACGCGAGCCTAGAACACTAATGAGGTCACGGCGTAGCACAATTAGCATCAATGAAGGATACTAAGTAGCTCTGGACAGCAAGATATAAGTGAAGATCACAACGGCAGTAAAGATAATGATGAAAAACAACTGCCAAACAGGATATACAACAACTCTCTCTCCAATTTTCCTCTTGAAAAGTTTGAGCCAATTTTCTGATAAATTCTTTCAAAGAATGCTACTAACTCAAGCTTTCCAATGCAAAAAGAATCACTCAATTCCGAGTTGATATGAGGAGTCAAAGAATTCTAAAACTGGCCTGAAAAATTGGAACAAGCTGTGTTCATGAACTTCAGAGGGCAAAAAGACCTATTTGTAAGCCGATTTTGAGGTGTCAAATATTGAACTAGCTTCTGCAACTATTTAGATGCGGCTCGTCGCTAGCTTCAATTTGAGTACTCACGGAGCCAAAACGGACTTCGTATGAGGAAGATACACCTGTTTTACTGAACAGTGCGCAAAACAGATTCCAATCCGAATTCAGGTACGAGATTGATTCTAGATAGATCCGATTTTTTTTCTTCTCTCTTTTTTTTTCTCACGCATTTTTTTCTTTTTCTTCTCTCTCTTTTTCTTTTTTTTTCCTCTTTTTTTTTTCCTCTATCTTTTTTTTTCTCCCTCTTTCCAAGACAAACTAGATAAGATGCAGATTGGATCAGGCGAAGATGTGAATGACCTCAACTATGATTATGACAATGAACAGTGCGTAGCACGTGGTGAAAATTAATGGATGGAATGGTGGACAGCGGAAGGCATAATGATGCAGCGACGGCGTGACTAATGTGAACATAACTCGAAACTGTAAAGGAACTAGATGCTAAGACCAGCAACTGACACGACGATGCAACCGATAATTCAACTATGCAAGCAATGAATAGAAAATTGCAAAGGCTCAGACTGGCTTGGATAAAGGATGAACAGATCTAACTTTTTTTGTGTGGCTTTTTCTTGGACAATAGGTAAGAAAATAAATCTAATCTAGGAAAACTGGAAATTCTCACCGAGCAACCTGAAAACTGATACCACTTGATAGAGGCGGGGTGTCCCGATCTTTCGATGAGATGATAACTACCGATTTGGTGGAGACGACTTTGACGACCCGACTACAAACGTGCACGACGTTGCGCCTTAGCAATCGCTAAACCAACTCCGAGAGGTTATTGACCACGCTGGAGCACGATCAACCTGACCACGAAGGTCTATTCCTGCAAGCAATCGAAGAACGAGCAAGAATATGATAAAGCAATCTGAATATTGCAAATATATATGAAGTATTGATAATGGTGGGGATCCGTAGGCGGTCTTGGTCTGGTCGTTGGACACAAACGAAGTACACGAAGTTGCAATGGCTAACTTTTAACTAAACAAATCCCAAGGAAAAGCTACTAGATGGATCTACTTATATAGGAGCAAGGGGTGGCGGCCAAGGAGGTGGGAGGACGTCCCAAGGCAGCCTAAAACTAAATCTAGGTCGTACAAGGCCAATGGGCCCAAGTGGAGGTGATGTAACACCTTTGGACTTGTAGTTTGACTCGGATTCTGCTGCAGCATCAGATTGTTTCGTCCACAACTCAACGCTCCGGACGAATTTGAAGGTGATTCCAATTGGGTTGGAAAGTGCACGAAATCTAGTTTCCAACAAAAAAAGAATCACCCAATTTGGAGTCCGTATGAAAAACTTGTGTGCGTTTTGAGTCAGGTGTGTCTGTGCAGTCCGAATCTGAATCCAGAACGTGAGAGACTTGGACTCTATCTTCTCTATGGCCAAAAGTGACGTGAGAGAACTTTTTGGACAGCAAATAATCATCTCTTTCTTCCTTATCTTCATATGTGGATTGTACAAATGTCCCATACACCTGCAATTAGACAAAACACAAAAGTGTGTGAAGTATTTTTGTTCTGGATAACATAAATAGATTATTGAATAGTTTGCACTAGAAATCACCTGACAAATATGCATATATGCAATATTTTTGGTCATATCCAAGGTAGTCATGTCCTCATCACCACCAAATGAGGACATAGTCTTAGAACTCAAGGGATGCCATCGCGATCTTCTTCTCTTCTTTATAGTTGTGCAAACGGAAGATCTTGTCAACTTTCAATCCCCATGAAAGGTACTCTTAGGGATCGTTGTTTCCGTTGAACTTGGGCATGGTGAACTTGAGCTTGCCATAGCGTTGCGCTTCATTGTGTTGGGGTCGGGGATGATGACGCCTGTGTTGTTGATGATTGACAAGCTCGTGTCGCTCTTGGTGAGGAGGGTTGTCAACCTCATGTTGCTCTTGCCGTGGAGGATTTCCATTGTCGTCATGATCTTGATGAACTTGATGTTCTTGGCGAGCTTGTGGAGGAGCTTGTCGAGCTCGAGGAGGAACTTAACGATGCACGCGATCTTGGAATCTTCTTTCTTGATTTTCTTCGCGAAGTGCTTCTTCTTGTTCACGAGCTTGTCGGCCTCGGTCGGCTACGGCTCGACTTGAATCTCGGAGGACTTGTTGTGCCACAAGTGCTTGAACTTCACAAAGTTGTTGTTCTTGGCGTTGTGCCTCGACATCTTGTGCATCTTGGTGTAGACGCGCTCGCTCTTCCTCCTCATGTTGGCGTTGTCATTGCCGTTCTCGTGCTAATGCAAAAGCCTCTTGAGTTTGACGTCCTCGGAGCTCTTGAGAGTCGGTGTCACGTTGAGGATTGAGGCTTGCGTGATGATCGTTGCGCGCGGCACGGCGTAGAGTGTTCGATGTCGGTGTACTTGAGCCGGAGAGGGTGAAGTTGGAGTGGCGACTTGAACGAGTCCTTGAAGTGGAAGAAGAGCGGTTGAGCAACAAAGCACGAATCTCATCCATTCTTGCGTCATTCTCTTGCTTGTGATCATCGAGCTTGTGGTCGAAGTAGTCCCTTATACGTTGCTCAGAGAGTCGCAAGTCGGCGGCGAGGTTGTCAATGCGTTCACTCATAGCTTGTTGCTCTTGATGCAAAGCATGTTGTGCACCAAAGAGGTGACTCTTGGTGACGAAGGAGTTCATGTCATCGTCTTGCTCCATGAAGAGTGGGTTGGTAGAAGTACTTGGCCTATCCATCATTCCAAGACAAATGTGAGTGGTAGAAACAGAAGAATGAATACCAAATGTACCTTGACCGAAGTGAAAGTGGATCGATGATTACTCCAATGTAGGACAAGGAAATAGCACAATTAGTACTAGCTCTTGTCGGTTTCTCACACCTACACAAGTTAAAGCTTATGGTGGAGCTTGGTTAGTATGGTGGCACAAAATTTGATGCACTTGTAAGTGAGCTTCAATAATGTTGGAAAAGATTCGCAAGATGCAATGTAACAAGTAGACCAAGCATATAAGGTACACGGAAACACACACGCAAAAAGATAAGTGGGGTCGTGCAACCAAGGATGAGCCAAAATGTGGAATCCATAAAAATGCTTGTGTTGCACAACACTAGAGAGACGCTAGCACAATTGCACAATAGGCGGATACAAGAACTTGTGTACAACCTACTTAGCAAAAATGCAATGACTTCTATCCCAAGTATGTTCTATGCAAGTTGTTTCTATGATATGATCCAAGATGATCGAGTATGATAATCTTAATGTTCTATGATGCTATGGTTCTTACTTGAAAGCTCTTTGCTTATCTTTCCTCTTTGCTTAAAAGATTGTTTGGCTCTTTGATATTGGAGCTCTTTTCTTATGCGATGCTTGACGAACCAAGATAGCAATTGTGTATGCGATGACAACTTTGTGACACAAGAGATGATACCAATATATGAAACAATGATGTATGTATGCTATGGGAAGCATGATCACTAATATGCACAAGTCTCATTGCCGGAAATATTCAATGGCTAGTCTCGATGGGTAAGCAACACAAACGAGTAAGGCTATGATGGCTATCAATGTAATGGCAAGAGTGATATGTCCAATACCAAGACGAGGTTACCATTCTTGCTTATGGTATGGTGTCAAAATGATGGACTGAATACGAAGATGTAGTCGAGGTGGTCGTTGTTGATGACACGTCCGTGGCGAAGATGAGCGGCGGCGATGTTGATGTCGAACCGTACCTAGGTAGCCGAAACACGAAAGGATACGGAACCGCAACTCAAATTCTCAAAGCTCGAAGTGGCAACATGTGTCGAAGTGCGAAACGGTCCAAATGGTGGTGGTGTGCGGAACTGGTGATGGTGTATTGCTGGTGGGAGGGTGTATGCGGAAATGTGGGGCGGTGGTGGTGACTACACTAAAAAAATTCAGTTTCGTCAGGGTTGGTCGGACGTCCGGGCTGGGTCGGACGTCCGGTGCCTGGGCGAAAATCTGGCACGGGATGAACATCTAGGGTTCGAGGTGGAGATGGTGAAAATGGAGAAATCCAGAGGATTTTGTGGATGGAAAGGGTGGGGAAAGGGGGGGGGGGGGAAGCTAGATCCACTCAAAACAAAGCAAATCCACGGATCCAAACCAACAAAATCTTAACACACTAACAAATTACAAAAAAAATTGGGGCTATTTTTGTGGGTAAATTTTCGAATTAGGATGAAAAACAACAAAACAAGGCTAGCAACACAACGGGGAGGCTCTGAAATAGTGATCAAAATTGCTCTAGATACCAAGATGATGTAGGGTAGATGATAGAGGCGGGGTGTCCCGATCTTTCGATGAGATGATAACTATCGATTTGGTGAAAATGACTTTGACGATCCGACTACAAACGTGCACGACGTTGCGCCTTAGCAATCGCTAAACCAACTCCGAGAGGTTATTGACCACGCCGAAGCACAATCAACCTGACCACGAAGGTCTATTCCTGCAAGCAATCGAAGAACAAGCAAGAATATGATAAAGCAATCTGGATATTGCGAATATAGATGAAGTATTGATAAAGGTGGGGATCCGTAAGCGGTCTTGGTCTGGTCGTTGGACACAAACGAAGTACACGAAGTTGCAATGGCTAACTTTTAACTAAACAAATCCCAAAGTCTAAACGATGCCCTAAGGGCTGTATATATGGAGGAAGAGGGGGGGAATTTCGTGGCCCTTGGTGGAGGAGTCCGAAATCAACCCTATCTCTTGTTTTCCCACACATACGGACTCTAAAAATAGCCTATACTTATGTATTTCGAAATTACATGGGCCTGGCCCAATAATAAGGTGACGCAGCACCTAAAATAGCCTCGGGACGAAATTTATGAAGTGGCATCTTGTATATTTCGTCCAAGGCTTCATGCACCCATTATGGTGGCTTCAAAGTCCTGAAATCATCACTTGTAACTCCGTTCTTGTTCCCCTTGCGCATGCCATCATCTCCATGCTTGTTCTTGCTCCAATGTTCATCCTTCTTCAAGCTAGGCCCTTCATTTGTAAGCAAAACAAATGTATCCAATTTAGGCAGCATCATATTCTCATGAACATTAGAATCATTACCAAGAAATGAAAGTACCTGGTAATTTAGTTGGCGTGCACGAGCTCTAGTAATTGGTCCAGTATGTATAGCAGCAGGGGCTGTGGGTGTAACAATTGTATTGATGTCCTCATCATCTTGATAGAGGCAAAGGTGTCCCGTCTTTCGATGAGATGGTGGATTTCGCTTTGGTGGAAGTCGACTTTGACGATCCGACTACGAACGTGCGAGGACGTCGCCCCTTAGCAATCGCTAAACCAACTCCGAGAGGTTATTGACCACGCCGGAGCACGATCAACCTGACCACGAGGGTCTGTTTCCTGCGAGCAAACGAAGAACAAGCAAGAAACTAAGATTGCAATCTGGATATTGCGAATATAAGATGAAGTTTTATTGATCAAGGTGGGGTTCTGTGACGCCTTTGTCTGGTCGTTGAACACAAACGAAGTACGCGAAGTTGCAGCTATGGCGAACTTTTAATCTAAACAAAACCCAAAGTCTAAACGATGCCCTAAGGGCTGTATATATGGAGGAAGAGGGGGGGGATTTCGTGGCCCTTGGTGGAGGAGTCCGAAATCAACCCTATCTCTTGTTTTCCCACACATACGGACTCTAAAAATAGCCTATACTTATGTATTTCGAAATTACATGGGCCTGGCCCAATAATAAGGTGACGCAGCACCTAAAATAGCCTCGGGACGAAATTTATGAAGTGGCATCTTGTATATTTCGTCCAAGGCTTCATGCACCCATTATGGTGGCTTCAAAGTCCTGAAATCATCACTTGTAACTCCGTTCTTGTTCCCCTTGCGCATGCCATCATCTCCATGCTTGTTCTTGCTCCAATGTTCATCCTTCTCCAAGCTAGGCCCTTCATTTGTAAGCAAAACAAATGTATCCAATTTAGGCAGCATCATATTCTCATGAACATTAGAATCATTACCAAGAAACGAAAGTACCTGGTAATTTAGTTGGCGTGCACGAGCTCTAGTAATTGGTCCAGTATGTATAGCAGCAAGGGCTGTGGGTGTAACAATTGTATTGATGTCCTCATCATCCTCCCCTTCTTGAAATGAAGTCGTCCTCGACGGAAGTCCATCTTCCTCACCCAAATAAGGTTTCAAATCTGCAATGTTAAAATGGGACTAACCCCAAAATCTGCAGGCAGCTCAAGTTTATATGCATTATCATTTATTTTCTCTAACACCTTAAAGGGACCATCAGCACGTGGCATTAGCTTTGATTTGCGCAAATCAGGAAATCTATCCTTACGCAAATGTAACCAAACAAGATCTCCAGGTGCAAACACAACATGTTTTCTACCCTTATCTCCAGCAAGTTTATATTTAGCATTCATACGCTCAATGTTTTCCTTAGTTAACTCATGCATTTTTAAAATCAATTCAGCACGTTGTTTAGCATCAAAATTAACCTTCTCCGAAGATGGAAGAGGCAACAAATCAATAGGTGCACGAGGTAGGAAACCATACACAACTTCAAAAGGGCACATCTTAGTAGTAGAATGCAATGAACGATTATAAGCATATTCAATATGAGGCAAGCATTCCTCCCACATTTTCTTATTATTCTTCAAAACAGCCCTAAGCATAGTAGACAACGTTCTATTGACTACTTCAGTTTGTCCATCAGTTTGGGGGTGACAAGTAGTACTAAAAAGCAGTTTAGTCCCCAACTTAGCCCATAAACATCTCCAAAAGTGATAGAGGCTGAGGTGTCCCGTCTTTCGATGAGATGGTGGATTTCGCTTTGTGGAAGTCGACTTTGACGATCCGACTACGAACGTGCGAGGACGTCGCGCCTTAGCAATCGCTAAACCAACTCCGAGAGGTTATTGACCACGCCGGAGCACGATCAACCTGACCACGAGGGTCTGTTTCCTGCGAGCATACGAAGAACAAGCAAGAAACTAAGATTGCAATCTGGATATTGCGAATATAAGATGAAAGCTTTATTGATCAAGGTGGGGTTCTGTGACGCCTTTGTCTGGTCGTTGAACACAAACGAAGTACGCGAAGTTGCAGCTATGGCGAACTTTTAATCTAAACAAAACCCAAAGTCTAAACGATGCCCTAAGGGCTGTATATATGGAGGAAGAGGGGGGGAATTTCGTGGCCCTTGGTGGAGGGGTCCGAAATCAACCCTATCTCTTGTTTCCCCACACATACGGACTCTAAAAATAGCCTATACTTATGTATTTCGAAATTACATGGGCCTGGCCCAATAATAAGGTGACGCAGCACCTAAAATAGCCTCGGGACGAAATTTATGAAGTGGCATCTTGTATATTTCATCCAAGGCTTCATGCACCCACTATGGTGGCTTCAAAGTCCTGAAATCATCACTTGTAACTCCGTTCTTGTTCCCCTTGCGCATGCCATCATCTCCATGCTTGTTCTTGCTCCAATGTTCATCCTTCTCCAAGCTAGGCCCTTCATTTGTAAGCAAAACAAATGTATCCAATTTAGGCAGCATCATATTCTCATGAACATTAGAATCATCACCAAGAAACGAAAGTACCTGGTAATTTAGTTGGCGTGCACGAGCTCTAGTAATTGGTCCAGTATGTATAGCAGCAGGGGCTGTGGGTGTAACAATTGTATTGATGTCCTCATCACTCCGTCTATTATGACGCGCACAGAACGTTCCTTCACAACTCCCTTGGTATGGAACAAATTGTGCCTCTGATTTTGCCCAGCTTGTGTGACCTGCACACTCAAAACACGTTGAGCAACTAAACATTCATACCTGTCAGCGTCTTCAGGAGCCATGTATTGCGTCTCATGATCAGAATCATCTCCACCATGTTCTTCACGTGTAATAAGAGCCAATGTCTCCTCATCATAGTCACTAGCGGACTCATATCCACCATCCGCGGTAGCAATCATCACACGCGGAGATTTGCATTCCCTCGCATAATGACCTCCTCCCTTACAACGACGACAAATAATATCACTTGTGTGCCCTGTTGATGCCATGGAAGAAGAAGAACGCTGTGCAGGACCCGCAGGTGCGCTCTTGGAAGATAATGGTGGTTGTGCCTGTTTTCTTGTATCACGGCTGGAGGTGGCACCAGATGGAGGTGCTGGTGCAGTTGAAGGAGAAGATGCACGTGGTGTCCATGATGAAGGTCGGCCTGCAGAAAAGTTAGTTCGCCCCAATGCTTGTCGATCCTGCACTTCACGTTCAGCTTTACAAGCAAGATGGAATAAACGAGTGATATTAGTATACTCCTTATAGTCTAGAATGGTCTGAATCTCTCTATTTAATCCACCCAGAAAACGTGCAAGCATAGCTTCATTCTCCTCAACAATACCACATCTAATCATGCCAGTTTGTAATTCCTGATAATATTCTTCTACATAATTTTTCCCTTATCTTAAACGCTGCAATTTTTGAAGCAATTCACGTTGATAATATGGTGCAACCCAACGCGTACGCATAGCAGTTTTCAAAGCAGCCCAAGTAGTTGGAATAGGATATAATCTACAATGTTCAGACCACCATACACATGCAAAACTAGTGAAAGCACAAACAGCAGCAGCAACTCGTCTCTCCTCAGGATATTGTAAACATGTAGATCGTTGTTCAGTTTCTAACTCCCAAGTAAGATATATATCAGGAACATATCTACCCTCAAATGGTGGAATATTCAATTTCAGTTTAGGAATATGGACATCATCTCGTACCTGAGGTGGTGGTGCAGGCCTACCATTACGAATATATACCTGAGGTCGACCTGCTGGTGGTGGTACAGGTGGCTGCACGTAGTGTTGATTTTGATCAACCTCATCCTCATAATCTCCCACATAATCATCCTCCTCCGCATCAGCAGCAGGAGCCACAGAAGTATCAACAGCAGCACCAACAGTTTGGCCAAACGCAAGAGGAACACGGCTTGCTCGGCGGAGGTCTGCTTCACGACGTGGAGGTAGTCGTTGTTGTTGTTGTTGGAGAGGTGCGTTAGGTGCAGCGGGTGGTGGTGGTGGAAGACGCGCGAGCAATTCATTAAACTTGTTATCGAGCTTTGTTTCGAACGTCTTCTCAAGGCCAGTGATCTTCTCCATGGCCTCTTCAAAATTGTTCAGCACATCTTGCACCTGTTCAGTCATCATTTGCTGAAACTTATCATGAAGCTCCTTGTTCGATAAATTCTCCCAGTCAATCTCGTCGGCTTGTGATCCTGGCATGGTTAGCAGCAATAGAAACACACAAGAATATGATCCTACAGACTACAAACAAGTGGTGGTGGTGGGTGTCACAAATCTGTCAAGCAAATCTCAAATTCTTACCAGTTCTTACCCAGCAGCAGGCGGTGATCGGCAACCGTTGTAGTCAAAAACTCTCAAAGCTTGGATAGAGCGATTACCAGGGAGAGTCAAACGCACGACGTAGATGTACGTGGAGCTGGGAAGGCTTATAATATGGTAGCAAAAAGGGTCAGCAATAATCAATTCAGAGATGCAAAGTTGAATAAACGCTCAATGACGGTACTGTGCTGGTCCTAGGCTAGACTGTGCTAGAGACGCGAGCCTAGAACACTAACAAAATCACGGCGCGGCACGTAAACAAGGGAAAAGCACACTCTGAAATTTTTTATTTTTTCGCTCTTTTTTTTTTGCGCTCTTTTTTTTTGCGCTGTTTTTTTTTTTTTGCGAAAAATCACTATAATGACGAGTGTCTCAAAACTCTTCCTAGCTCAAACTGACAGGATGGGCATGAAATTTTTTCGACCAATTTTTTTGTTTTTTCGATTGCCCGGACCCAAAAACTGGAAACGGGTCAAAAAAAACTTCTATAATGGCACCTGTCTCAAAACACTCAAAAACACCTAAAAATAGGATAGCCAGAAATTTTTTCGAAAAATGCGTTTTCGAAAAATTTTGGGCCTAAACGGAGCGTGGCTACCCGACTCTTTTTTTTTTCCCGAAACCTACTCCGGCAAGGAAACACGAATCGGAATCTAGATGGATCTCGAAAACAACCCTAATAAGCAAGGACTCAGATTGGTGGTGGATATATGGTGGTGGTATATGGCAGCGGTGGTGGTAGCGGTGGTAGTATATGGATATGGATCGGTGGTGGTATATGGACACGGATTGGTGGTGGTATATGGATACGGATTCGGTGCGGTGGTGGTAGATGGCAGGGGCGATGATGATGGTGCGGCAGCGGCGTGACAACTTATGACCAGAACTCGAAACTCTAAAAGACTAGACTCTAAGACCAGCAACTAGACACGACGATGCAACCGCAAATTCAACAAAGCAAAACCCTAAAAAGATTATGCAAGGCTCAGATTGGTTCGGATATGATGAACTAACCCTAAAAATTTTTTTTGTGGCTTTTTCGTGGACTATAGGTATGAAGAACAGACTCGATCTAAACTACGAAAAACTGTAAAATCTCACCGAGCAACCTGGAAATCTGATACCACTTGATAGAGGCGGGGTGTCCCGATCTTTCGATGAGATGATAACTATCGATTTGGTGAAAATGACTTTGACGATCCGACTACAAACGTGCACGACGTTGCGCCTTAGCAATCGCTAAACCAACTCCGAGAGGTTATTGACCACGCCGAAGCACAATCAACCTGACCACGAAGGTCTATTCCTGCAAGCAATCGAAGAACAAGCAAGAATATGATAAAGCAATCTGGATATTGCGAATATAGATGAAGTATTGATAAAGGTGGGGATCCGTAAGCGGTCTTGGTCTGGTCGTTGGACACAAACGAAGTACACGAAGTTGCAATGGCTAACTTTTAACTAAACAAATCCCAAAGTCTAAACGATGCCCTAAGGGCTGTATATATGGAGGAAGAGGGGGGGAATTTCGTGGCCCTTGGTGGAGGAGTCCGAAATCAACCCTATCTCTTGTTTTCCCACACATACGGACTCTAAAAATAGCCTATACTTATGTATTTCGAAATTACATGGGCCTGGCCCAATAATAAGGTGACGCAGCACCTAAAATAGCCTCGGGACGAAATTTATGAAGTGGCATCTTGTATATTTCGTCCAAGGCTTCATGCACCCATTATGGTGGCTTCAAAGTCCTGAAATCATCACTTGTAACTCCGTTCTTGTTCCCCTTGCGCATGCCATCATCTCCATGCTTGTTCTTGCTCCAATGTTCATCCTTCTCCAAGCTAGGCCCTTCATTTGTAAGCAAAACAAATGTATCCAATTTAGGCAGCATCATATTCTCATGAACATTAGAATCATTACCAAGAAACGAAAGTACCTGGTAATTTAGTTGGCGTGCACGAGCTCTAGTAATTGGTCCAGTATGTATAGCAGCAGGGGCTGTGGGTGTAACAATTGTATTGATGTCCTCATCAGTAGAACCCTAATCGGCCGATCTTTCATGAAAGGAGCGGATCCCGCGATGAACACGAAGAACACGAGGAGGGAAACGAGGGAAATCACAAGAGGAACACTCAAACTGACAAGAACAAGTCACACAAGTGCTAGATCCTCGAATACATAAGAGAAGATACACGATCCAAAGTCAAAACAGACGATACATGGTAACCAGTCGTCTCCGTGAGGAGGTCTTGAGTTCTTCCCTAAAGAGGGGTCTTGAATCCGCTTGGGGGATCTTCTCCGGTGGAGGCTCGAATCTCCGAGGAGAAGGTAACCAAGTGGATGAGCAAAGCTCTCACACAAAATATGAGCTAATCCTTTGCTAACCCTAGAAAGGAGGAGGGAGAGGTCTATATATAGTCTTAGTGTAAAAGGGGCGAAAAGGGGGTACATGGGCTACGGCCCAACACATGGCAGCGCACAGGCGCTGGACGTCCGAGAGTCACCGGTCGTCCGGAGGCTCGCGAGGGTCCGGACGTTCGGTGCCTGACGGACGTCCGGGCGTCGGTCGTCCATTGGATTCCGGAAATCCGTAGATTTGGCTCGGGTGCGGTGGCATCGGTCGTCTGGAGGGGCCGGACGTACGGAGCCTGGAGATCGTCGGACGTCCGGTCCTGGCCGGTCGTCTGGAGCCTGTAGCTTCTTCTTCATCACTTCTTCTTCTCCGTCTTCGCGCCCATCTTCCTCCTCTTCTTCTCCTTGCTCCTTAGCTTCTCCATGATACCTGAGAATGCACAAAGTGTCCATATGAGGTAGTAGCCATGTCTCATGTGCATCAAAGTGGAAATGTGAGAGGAGAGATGTCACCTCGGTTTCAAGGGCTCTTGCACGTGCTCGTGTCATGGGTCCAAGAGGGGTCGTAGGAGATGTAGTTGGGTCCATGGGGATGGCCTTGGGATGCTCTGCATCACTTGGTCTCATTATGGCCTCAAGGAATCTGTGCCACTACTTCCAAGCCCATGAGATCACGGTTGTTACTCATTTTCTATTGCAAAGGATACTTCGAAACCCCGAGGCTACCGACAGAATAGTGGAGTGGGCTTTGGAGTTATCCAGCTTTGGTTTGAAGTTTGAGAGCACATCAACCATTCATAGCAGGGCGTTGGCAGAGTTTATTGCTGAATGGACGCCAACCCCTGATGAGGAAGTGACAGAGACAGCTATCCCTGGTAAGGAATCGCCCCAAGAATGGATCATGTATTTTGATGGTGCTTTTTCCCTACAAGGTGTAGGGGCCGGTGTGCTTCTTGTTGCCCCCTCCGAGGAGCACTTGAAGTACGTCGTCCAAATGACCTTTGCCTAGGAAGAAGCCACCAACAATACAGCTGAGTATGAACGGCTCCTTGCCGGGCTCAAGATTGCAGCAGAATTGGGAATCAAGAAGTTGGTCATACGAGGAGATTCGTAGCTTGTGGTGAGACAAGTCAACAAGGATTATCAAAGCCCATTGATAGAAGCATACGTAGAGGAAGTATGGAGATTGGAGGAGCACTTTGACGGGTTGCAAACCGAGCACGTACCCCGTGTGGAAAACATCATGGCTAATCACCTGTCAAAGTGTGCTGTGCAGAAGCTTTCTTTGGAACCAGGAACTTTTGTTCTCTGTCTCTATCAACCCTCTGTATCGCCAACCACAATGGCCCGGAAAAGGAGAAAGTTGGACTACGGTAAGCCTCTCCTGATTGAGCCGTCCGCTCCCGGCAGAGACCCTACCGGAAACAACTCCTCGCAGCCTGCCGGACCACCCCCTCCAGTCGGGCCAATGGACCCCACGAACGAGGCTGGTGCTCCCTCACTCGAGGAGGTGCCGCTAGTCCTCATTGCCGAGCCCAGGCTCCAACTTGGGCAAGGTACATCATTCGCTTCCTCCAAACTGGAGAGCTTCCTGGCGACCAAGATGAAGCTGAGAAAGTAGCCCGGAGTGCTAGTATGTATTAGTTTGTCGATGACACTCTATACAGAAGGAGGCCCAACGTTGTGAAATTGAAGTGTGCCTGCCGGGAAGATGGAAATGAACTGCTGACTGAGATTCACATAGGAATGTACGGCTCACACATTGGATCAAGGGCATTAGTTGGGAAAGCATTCCGAAAAGGATTCTATTGGCGCACAGTCCTCCAAGATGCAGTCGACCTCATGAGGACATGTGAAACCTGCCGGTTCCATTCCAAGAGAACACACCTGCTTGCCCAAGCCCTTCAGACAATCCCTTTATCATGGCCATTTTCGGTCTGGGGGCTCGATATCCTCGGCCCCTTCCCCCGAGCAATCGGGGGCTTTGAATTCTTGTTCGTCACTATTGACAAGTTTACAAAATGGCCGGAAGTGACTGCCATGAGAAAGGTGACTGCTCAGTCAACTATCAAGTTCTTGAAAGAATTGGTGCATCATTTAGGAGTTCCGGCAAGGATCATCACCAACAACGTGATAGAGGCAAAGGTGTCCCGTCTTTCGATGAGATGATGGATATCGCTTTGGTGGAAGTCGACTTTGACGATCCGACTACGAACGTGCGAGGACGTCGCGCCTTAGCAATCGCTAAACCAACTCCGAGAGGTTATTGACCATGCCGGAGCACGATCAACCTGACCACGAGGGTCTGTTTCCTGCGAGCAAAAGAAGAACAAGCAAGAAACTAAGATTGCAATCTGGATATTGCGAATATAAGATGAAAGCTTTATTGATCAAGGTGGGGTTCTGTGACGCCTTTGTCTGGTCGTTGAACACAAACGAAGTACGCGAAGTTGCAGCTATGGCGAACTTTTAATCTAAACAAAACCCAAAGTCTAAACGATGCCCTAAGGGCTGTATATATGGAGGAAGAGGGGGGGAATTTCGTGGCCCTTGGTGGAGGGGTCCGAAATCAACCCTATCTCTTGTTTCCCCACACATACGGACTCTAAAAATAGCCTATACTTATGTATTTCGAAATTACATGGGCCTGGCCCAATAATAAGGTGACGCAGCACCTAAAATAGCCTCGGGACGAAATTTATGAAGTGGCATCTTGTATGTTTCGTCCAAGGCTTCATGCACCCATTATGGTGGCTTCAAAGTCCTGAAATCATCACTTGTAACTCCATTCTTGTTCCCCTTGCGCATGCCATCATCTCCATGCTTGTTCTTGCTCCAATGTTCATCCTTCTCCAAGCTAGGCCCTTCATTTGTAGGCAAAACAAATGTATCCAATTTAGGCAGCATCATATTCTCATGAACATTAGAATCATTACCAAGAAACGAAAGTACCTGGTAATTTAGTTGGCGTGCACGAGCTCTAGTAATTGGTCCAGTATGTATAGCAGCAGGGGCTGTGGGTGTAACAATTGTATTGATGTCCTCATCATCCTCCCCTTCTTGAAATGAAGTCGTCCTCGACGGAAGTTCATCTTCCTCACCCAAATAAGGCTTCAAATCTGCAATGTTAAAAGTGGGACTAACCCCAAAATCTGCAGGCAGCTCAAGTTTATATGCATTATCATTTATTTTCTCTAACACCTTAAAGGGACCATCAGCACGTGGCATTAACTTTGATTTGCGCAAATCAGGAAATCTATCCTTACGCAAATGTAACCAAACAAGATCTCCAGGTGCAAACACAACATGTTTTCTACCCTTATCTCCAGCAAGTTTATATTTAGCATTCATGCGCTCAATGTTTTCCTTAGTTAACTCATGCATTTTTAAAATCAATTTAGCATGTTGTTTAGCATCAAAATTAACCTTCTCCGAAGATGGAAGAGGCAACAAATCAATAGGTGCACGAGGTACGAAACCATACACAACTTCAAAAGGGCACATCTTAGTAGTAGAATGCAATGAACGATTATAAGCAAATTCAATATGAGGCAAGCATTCCTCCCACATTTTCTTATTATTCTTCAAAACAGCCCTAAGCATAGTAGACAACGTTCTATTGACTACTTCAGTTTGTCCATCAGTTTGGGGGTGACAAGTAGTACTAAAAAGCAGTTTAGTCCCCAACTTAGCCCATAAACATCTCCAAAAGTGGCTAAGAAATTTAGTATCACGATCTGAAACAATAGTATTTGGCACACCATGCAAGCGAATAATTTCACGAAAGAACAAATCAGCAACATTAATAGCATCATCACTTTTATGACATGGTATAAAGTGTGCCATTTTCGAGAATCTATCCACGACAACAAATATGCTATCCCTCCCCTTCTTTGTTCGAGGTAAACCTAAAACAAAGTCCATAGATATATCCTCCCAAGGAACACTAGGTACAGGCAAAGGCATATATAAACCATGAGGATTGAGTCGTGACTTAGCTTTTTGACATGTAGTGCATCGAGCAATAAAACGCTCAACATCCCGTCTCATCTTTGGCTAAAAGAAATGTGTAGCAAGTACGTCCTCCGTCTTCTTCACGCCAAAGTGTCCCATTAATCCTCCTCCATGCGCCTCCTGCAACAACAAAAGACGAACGGAGCTAGCTGGAATGCATAGCTTGTTAGCACGAAACACAAATCCATCGTTAACAACAAACTTGTTCCACATTCTTCCTTCTTTACAATTATGCATTACATCTTTAAAATCAGCATCATGCACATATTGATCTTTGATGGTCTCCAAACCAAATATTTTGAAGTCAAGTTGTGAAAGCATAGTATAGCGACGAGACAAAGCATCAGCAATAACATTTTCTTTTCCCTTCTTGTGTTTAATGATGATAGAGGCGGGGTGTCCCGATCTTTCGATGAGATGATAACTATCGATTTGGTGGAGACGACTTTGACGATCCGACTACAAACGTGCACGACGTTGCGCCTTAGCAATCGCTAAACCAATCTCCTGAGGTTACTGACGATGCCGGAAGCACGGTCAGCCTGACCACGAAGGTCTATTCCTGCAAGCAATCGAAGAACGAGCAAGAATATGATAAAGCAATCTGAATATTGCAAATATTTATGAGGTATTGATAATGGTGGGGATCCGTAAGCGGTCTTGGTCTGGTCGTTGGACACAAACGAAGTACACGAAGTTGCAATGGCTAACTTTTAACTAAACAAATCCCAAAGTCTAAACGATGCCCTAAGGGCTGTATATATGGAGGAAGAGGGGGGAATTTCGTGGCCCTTGGTGGAGGGGTCCGAAATCAACCCTATCTCTTGTTTCCCCACACATACGGACTCTAAAAATAGCCTATACTTATGTATTTCGAAATTACATGGGCCTGGCCCAATAATAAGGTGACGCAGCACCTAAAATAGCCTCGGGACGAAATTTATGAAGTGGCATCTTGTATATTTCGTCCAAGGCTTCATGCACCCATTATGGTGGCTTCAAAGTCCTGAAATCATCACTTGTAACTCCGTTCTTGTTCCCCTTGCGCATGCCATCATCTCCATGCTTGTTCTTGCTGCAATGTTCATCCTTCTCCAAGCTAGGCCCTTCATTTGTAAGCAAAACAAATGTATCCAATTTAGGCAGCATCATATTCTCATGAACATTAGAATCATTACCAAGAAACGAAAGTACCTGGTAATTTAGTTGGCGTGCACGAGCTCTAGTAATTGGTCCAGTATGTATAGCAGCAGGGGCTGTGGGTGTAACAATTGTATTGATGTCCTCGTCACTTTGAAACATATTAAAAGTCAAGCTAAACTGAATCGTAGACATGCTAAATGGGTTGAATTCATTGAGACTTTCTCTTATGTCATTAAACACAAGAAGGGAAAAGAAAATGTTATTGCTGATGCATTGTCTCGTCGCTATACTATGCTTTCACAACTTGACTTCAAAATATTTGGTTTGGAGACCATCAAAGATCAATATGTGCATGATGCTGATTTTAAAGATGTAATGCAGAATTGTAAAGAAGGAAGAATGTGGAACAAGTTTGTCGTTAACGATGGATTTGTGTTTCGTGCTAACAAGCTATGCATTCCAGCTAGCTCCGTTCGTCTTTTGTTGTTGCAGGAGGCGCATGGAGGAGGATTAATGGGACACTTTGGCGTGAAGAAGACGGAGGACGTACTTGCTACACATTTCTTTTGGCCAAAGATGAGACGGGATGTTGAGTGTTTTATTGCTCGATGCACTACATGTCAAAAAGCTAAGTCACGACTCAATCCTCATGGTTTATATATGCCTTTGCCTGTACCTAGTGTTCCTTGGGAGGATATATCTATGGACTTTGTTTTAGGTTTACCTCGAACAAAGAAGGGGAGGGATAGCATATTTGTTGTCGTGGATAGATTCTCGAAAATGGCACACTTTATACCATGTCATAAAAGTGATGATGCTATTAATGTTGCTGATTTGTTCTTTCGTGAAATTATTCGCTTGCATGGTGTGCCAAATACTATTGTTTCAGATCGTGATACTAAATTTCTTAGCCACTTTTGGAGATGTTTATGGGCTAAGTTGGGGACTAAACTGCTTTTTAGTACTACTTGTCACCCCCAAACTGATGGACAAACTGAAGTAGTCAATAGAACGTTGTCTACTATGCTTAGGGCTGTTTTGAAGAATAATAAGAAAATGTGGGAGGAATGCTTGCCTCATATTGAATTTGCTTATAATCGTTCATTGCATTCTACTACTAAGATGTGCCCTTTTGAAGTTGTGTATGGTTTCGTACCTCGTGCACCTATTGATTTGTTGCCTCTTCCATCTTCGGAGAAGGTTAATTTTGATGCTAAACAACATGCTAAATTGATTTTAAAAATGCATGAGTTAACTAAGGAAAACATTGAGCGCATGAATGCTAAATATAAACTTGCTGGAGATAAGGGTAGAAAACATGTTGTGTTTGCACCTGGAGATCTTGTTTGGTTACATTTGCGTAAGGATAGATTTCCTGATTTGCGCAAATCAAAGTTAATGCCACGTGCTGATGGTCCCTTTAAGGTGTTAGAGAAAATAAATGATAATGCATATAAACTTGAGCTGCCTGCAGATTTTGGGGTTAGTCCCACTTTTAACATTGCAGATTTGAAGCCTTATTTGGGTGAGGAAGATGAACTTCCGTCGAGGACGACTTCATTTCAAGAAGGGGAGGATGATGAGGACATCAATACAATTGTTACACCCACAGCCCCTGCTGCTATACATACTGGACCAATTACTAGAGCTCGTGCACGCCAACTAAATTACCAGGTACTTTCGTTTCTTGGTAATGATTCTAATGTTCATGAGAATATGACGCTGCCTAAATTGGATACATTTGTTTTGCTTACAAATGAAGGGCCTAGCTTGGAGAAGGATGAACATTGGAGCAAGAACAAGCATGGAGATGATGGCATGCGCAAGGGAAACAAGAACGGAGTTACAAGTGATGATTTCAGGACTTTGAAGCCACCATAATGGGTGCATGAAGCCTTGGACGAAATATACAAGATGCCACTTCATAAATTTCGTCCCGAGGCTATTTTAGGTGCTGCGTCACCTTATTATTGGGCCAGGCCCATGTAATTTCGAAATACATAAGTATAGGCTATTTTTAGAGTCCGTATGTGTGGGGAAACAAGAGATAGGGTTGATTTCGGACCCCTCCACCAAGGGCCACGAAATTCCCCCCCTCTTCCTCCATATATACAGCCCTTAGGGCATCGTTTAGACTTTGGGTTTTGTTTAGATTAAAAGTTCGCCATAGCTGCAACTTCGCATACTTCATTTGTGTTCAACGACCAGACAAAGGCGTCACAGAACCCCACCTTGATCAATAAAGCTTTCATCTTATATTCGCAATATCCAGATTGCAATCTCAGTTTCTTGCTTGTTCTTCGTTTGCTCGCACGAAACAGACCCTCGTGGTCAGCTTGATCGTGCTCCGGCGTGGTCAATAACCTCTCGGAGTTGGTTTAGCGATTGCTAAGGCGCGACGTCCTCGCACGTTCGTAGCCGGATCGTCAAAGTCGACTTCCACCAAAGCGAAATCCATCATCTCATCGAAAGACGGGACACCTTTGCCTCTATCAGATCTGCTATAAATCAATATGTCATCAAAGTAAAGTACCACAAATCATCCAATGAAAGCACGTAAAACTTCGTTCATTAATCTCATGAAAGTACTAGGTGCATTAGTTAACCCAAAAGGCATGACTAACCACTCATATAATCCAAACTTAGTTTTAAATGCTGTTTTCCATTCATCTCCCAATTTCATACGAATTTGATGCTAGCCACTACGCAAATCAACTTTGGAGAATATTGTAGAGCCACTCAATTCATCAAGCATATCATCTAGCCTAGGAATAGGATGACGATAACGAATAGTAATATTATTAATGCCTCTACAATCAACACACATACGTGATGTACCATCCTTTTTCGGCACTAGAATAATAGGAACAGCACAAGGACTAAGGGATTCGCGTATATAACCTTTGTCGAGAAGCTCTTGTACTTGACGCATAATCTCCTTCGTCTCCTCTGGATTGGTACGGTATGGTGCACGGTTTGGCAGTGAAGCACCGGGGATTAAGTCAATCTGATGCTCAATCCCTCGAATAGGCGGTAATCCCGGTGGCACGTCTTGTGGAAAGACGTCAGCGAACTCCTGCAAAATGTTAGTGACAGCAGGAGGCAAAGAGGAAGGCACGTCCTCGAATGAAAATAATGCCTCTTTGCACACAAAAGCATAGCAAACAGATTTGCTGAAATCTAGCTCATCAATATCAGATTTGGTGGCAAATAAACATGCACTTTTCAATTTAATTTCAGAAGCAACACTAGATGGTTTATTATTAGGCTTCATTTGTTGCTCAAATTCTTTTGCCACAATCTGATTTTCACTCTTATTCGTCTCCTGTTTTGCTTTATTAGCTCTATTAATATCATCTTTCAAAATGGAATCAGGAGTCATAGGACGCAAAGTAATATTTTTATCCTTATGAACAAGAGTATAGTGATTGTTTCTACCATGGTGTACAGAATTTTTATCAAATTGCCATGGTCTACCAAGTAATAAGGAACATGCTTGCATAGGTACCACATCACAATCAACATAATCAGCATATGTAGATATACTAAAATGCACACGAACAGTACGTGTTACCTTAACCTTGCCGCTGTTGTTGAACCATTGGATGTAGTAAGGATGTGGATGTGGTCTTGTGGTGAGAGAAAGCTTCTCGACCATCTCCATGCTAGCCAAGTTGTTGCAGCTCCCTCCGTCTATGATGACGCGCACAGAACGTTCCTTCGCAACTCCCTTGGTATGGAACAAATTGTGCCTCTGATTTTGCTCAGCTTGTGTGATCTGCACACTCAAAACACGTTGAGCAACTAAACATTCATACCTGTCAGCGTCTTCAGGAGCCATGTATTGCGTCTCATTATCAGAATCATCTCCACCATGTTCTTCACGTGTAATAAGAGCCAAAGTCTCCTCATCATAGTCACTAGCAGACTCATATCCACCATCCGCGGTAGCAATCATCACACGCGGAGATTTGCATTCTCTCGCATAATGACCTCCTCCGTTACAACGACGACAAATAATATCACTTGTGTGCCCTGTTGATGCCATGGAAGAAGAAGAACGTTGTGCAGGCCCCGCAGGTGCGCTCTTGGCAGATATGGTGGTTGTGCCTGTTTTCTTGTATCACGACTGGAGGTGGCACCGGATGGAGGTGCTGGTGCAGTTGAAGTAGAAGATGCACGTGGTGTCCATGATGAAGGTCGGCCTGCAGAAAAGTTAGTTTGCCCCAATGCTTGTCGATCCTGCACTTCACGTTCAGCTTTACAAGCAAGATGGAATAAACGAGTGATATTAGTATACTCCTTATAGTCTAGAATGGTCTGAATCTCTCTATTTAATCCACCCAGAAAACGTGCAAGCATAGCTTCATTCTCCTCAACAATACCACATCTAATCATGCCAGTTTGTAATTCCTGATAATATTCTTCTACAGAATTTTTTCCTTGTCTTAAACGCTGCAATTTTTGAAGCAATTCACGTTGATAATATGGTGGAACCCAACGCGTACGCATAGCAGTTTTCAAAGCAGCCCAAGTAGTTGGAATAGGATATAATCTACAATGTTCAGACCACCATACACATGCAAAACTAGTGAAAGCACAAACGGCAGCAGCAACTCGTCTCTCCTCAGGATATTGTAAACATGTAAATTGTTGTTCAGTTTCTAACTCCCAAGTAAGATATATATCAGGAACATATCTACCCTCAAATGGTGGAATATTCAATTTCAGTTTAGGAATATGGACATCATCTCGTACCTGAGGTGGTGGTGCAGGCCTACCATTACGAATATATACCTGAGGTCGACCTGCTGGTGGTGGTGCTGGTGGCTGCTCGTAGATCTGATTTTGATCAACCTCATCCTCATAATCGCCTGCATACTCATCATCCTCCTGGGTACCAGCAACAGCAGTAGCAGGAGCCACAGAAGTATCAACAGCAGCACCAACAGTTTGGCCAAACGCAAGAGGAACACGGCTCGCTCGGCGAAGGTCTATTTCGCGACGTGGAGGTAGTCGTTGTTGTTGTTGTTGGAGAGGTGCGTTAGGTGCAGCGGGTGGTGGTGGTGGAAGACGCGCGAGCAATTCATTAAATCTGTTATCGAGCTTTGTTTCGAACGTCTTCTCAAGACCAGTGATCTTCTCCATGGCCTCTTCAAAATTGTTCAGCACATCTTGCACCTGTTCAGTCATCATTTGCTGAAACTTATCATGAAGCTCCTTGTTCGATAAATTCTCCCAGTCAATCTCGTCGGCTTGTGATCCTGGCATGGTTAGCAGCAATAGAAACACACAAGAATATGATCCTACAGACTACTAAGAAGTGGTGGTGGTGTATCACAAATCCGTCAAGCAAATCTCAAATTCTTACCAGTTCTTACCGAGCAGCAGGCGGTGATCGGCAACCGTTGTAGTCAAAAAAAACTCTCAAAGCTTGGATAGAGCGATTACCAGGGAGAGTCAAACACACGACGTAGATGTATGTGGAGCTGGGAAGGCTTATAGTATGGTAGCAAAAAGGGTCAGCAATAATCAATTCAGAGATGCAAAGTTGAATAAACGCTCAATGACGGTACTGTGCTGGTCCTAGGCTAGACTGTGCTAGAGACGCGAGCCTAGAACACCAACAAAATCACGGCGCGGCACGTAAACAAGGGAAAAGCACACTCTGAAAAAAAATTTATCTTTTTTTTTGCACTTTTTTCCCCTTTTTTTTTGCCCCGCAACAAAATTTTTTCGAAAAAGTCTACAAATGGTCTAAAAACTGCCTAGCCAGAATTTTCCAGACTTAGTTTTTTTTTTGAAATTGGAACTATTTTTCTTCTGCGGATGGCTCGGAAGTTGGGGAGTCCTTCTCTGTCACGACTCGGAGTATCGCGTGATCTGGAAATCGAGAACAATGCAACAATTACTGGACTCGGACTAGGACTGGTGGCGGAGATGAATCTGGTGGAACTCGGACTGGTGGCGAAGATGAATCTGGTGGAACACGGACTGGTGGCGGATATATGTTGCAGGTGAACTCGGATTGGCGTGATGGCGGCGGATATGTGGTGGCGTATATGGATTCGGATTGACGGTGAATATGTGGTGGTGGTATATGGCAACAGCGACGATGATGATGCGGTGGTGATATATGGCAGCGGCGACGTGACAACCTGTGAACAGAACTCGAAAGTCTAAAAGACTAGACGCTAAGACCAGCAACTGGACACGACGATGCAACCGCAAATTCAACAAAGCAAATACAGAAAAGATTATGCAAGGCTCAGATTGGTTCGGATGGGATGAACTAACCCTAATTTTTTGTTTGGCCTTTTCGTGGACTATAGGTATGAAGAACAGACTAGATCTAAACGACGAAAAACTGTAAAATCTCACCGAGCAACCTGGAAATCTGATACCACTTGATAGAGGCAAAGGTGTCCCGTCTTTCGATGAGATGATGGATATCGCTTTGGTGGAAGTCGACTTTGACGATCCGACTACGAACATGCAAGGACGTCGCGCCTTAGCAATCGCTAAACCAACTCCGAGAGGTTATTGACCACGCCGGAGCACGATCAACCTGACCACGAGGGTCTGTTTCCTGCGAGCAAACGAAGAACAAGCAAGAAATTAAGATTGCAATCTGGATATTGCGAATATAAGATGAAAGCTTTATTGATCAAGGTGGGGTTCTGTGACGCCTTTGTCTGGTCGTTGAACACAAACGAAGTACGCGAAGTTGCAGCTATGGCGAACTTTTAATATAAACAAAACCCAAAGTCTAACGGTGCCCTAAGGGCTGTATATATGGAGGAAGAGAGGGGGAATTTCGTGGCCCTTGGTGGAGGGGTCCGAAATCAACCCTATCTCTTGTTTCCCCACACATACGGACTCTAAAAATAGCCTATACTTATGTATTTCGAAATTACATGGGCCTGGCCCAATAAAAAGGTGACGCAGCACCTATAATAGCCTCGGGACGAAATTTATGAAGTGGCATCTTGTATATTTCGTCCAAGGCTTCATGCACCCATTATGGTGGCTTCAAAGTCCTGAAATCATCACTTGTAACTCCGTTCTTGTTCCCCTTGCGCATGGCATCATCTCCATGCTTGTTCTTGCTCCAATGTTCCTTCTCCAAGCTAGGCCCTTCATTTGTAAGCAAAACAAATGTATCCAATTTAGGCAGCATCATATTCTCATGAACATTAGAATCATTACCAAGAAACGAAAGTACCTGATAATTTAATTGGCGTGCGCGAGCTCTAGTAATTGGTCCCGTATATGTAGCAGTAGGGGCTGTGGGTGTAACAATGGTATTGACGTCCTCATCAGCACCCAATTCACGAGCCACGCCTTCATGCAATATGTTCATACCCTCGGATGCAAGATCTTGTTTGCCTGTGTGGCACACCCCCGGAGTAATGGACAAGCTGAGAGGGAGAACATTTGTAACATCCCAAAATTCTAAATTTTGGAATGTTATAGTAAATAAATAGTTTTGATTGATTGTTTGATTGTGGTGTGGTTTCTTGTGTGAAATTGAGTGAAATTAGAAACTTATTGAAAGTTGAATGAGAGGGAATAAAAGGACTTTCCCAAACTTTCACCTTGCATTTATGATCTCCATGAATTCAAATTCATTTGATCACAAAACCCTAGAGAGAAGATGATATGACTTCTTCCATTTAATTAAATGAAAAAGGGTTTTTGAAAAGGTTTGAATTCCATTTGAAAATATTCCAAATTCAACAACTTTATGCAACTCAATGAGTTTCATGAGAGGAGATAAAATGACTTCTTCAAATGCTAAGAAAGAGAGTTGGAAATTTCAAAGAATCAAATTGAAAGTCCCTTTGAAGTTATTTTGAAACCCCTTTCAATTTGGAGTTATTTGGTTTTATTCAAATCATTTTTCTCTAAAAATAAAATATATGGAAAATAGGGTAAAATGATTCCCTATAGTAGAAAATTGGAAAAAATGAATTTGAAGTTATTTTTGGTATTTTAAAAATATTTTTATTTGGTTTTTAAATGAACCAGTAGTACTGTTTGCTTTATTTAAATTTTTGCGGAATTTATTTGCCACTGAAAATATTTTCATATTTTAGGAAAAAAATTCTGAAATTTTTGATATATAATATGCCTATATAAAATTTTATTTTATTTTCGTTATTCAGTTTTCTTTTCTGTTTCTTTTTTTAAAAAAACTGTGCGTGCGGCTCATAATTATTTGTCGCCCCACATGCCCAACATAGTAGACAGGCTGGCCCATATTTTTCTTTTTCTCTTTTTATTTTAGTTAAGGTTTACAATTTTATTTTATTTACTTATTTTTTATGAAAAAATATAAAAATTTCAAGAAAGAAAAAAACTCTTAGCCCATGCGCATGATCTTTTTCAATTTCATCTGCGTATGTATATGTTTAGTCCCACATTGCCTAGCATTTGACTCCTAAGCCTCTTTTCCATCTATAATTATAGACCCATAGAGCCTCCAAAAGTCATCCGGTTCGGGTTAAATCAATATTTTGGTTTGACTAGATTCACTAAAGAAAAATATACTTCTTCTCTCCGGCGGGACTTCTGGAAGTTGTCTCCTCTCACCGAAGTCGTCTTTTCTCTACCTTATAAAGGTATCTTTCTTCATATTTTTTATATACTCCTGTAGCTTATTATTTCTAGACTAATACGATAGAATAATTAGACTATCAATTAGTCTCTGTATTTACACTTTAGCCGTAAAAATCTTTTAGCAATAGCTCTTTTTCTTCTGTAAAACAGCTTGGTCCTGATTTTTCAAATAGCCATAACTTTTTACTCGTTCATATAAATTAGATAAAACCAACGCCTACATTTTCGTCTTGATTCCACCTATCTAGTGAATCTATCAAATAAACTTTTTGCAACTTTCAAATTTCGAAATTTCTTCAGATTCATATTCAAATTTCTTTTGATAATATCTTTTTATCCGTAGCTCCATTTGCGATGAATCCAATTGCGTTGGATTCGTATCGAAGAAATCTTTCTGTTCCTATAATTAGTGTTATATTTTCAACATATAATTTTGATCATAGTTAGATTACTCTGCTAGTCCACAAAGAGTTGTTACACAACATTATAAGCAGATTCAATGCTATGTTGAATTACTTGATCCGTTATTTTCAATCTAGTAATTATTTTTCCTACATGTTCCTATTGACTTCCTACATCCAGTAGCATCATTAGTTTCAACTTTGGAACCTTTCAAACTATTCGAACCTTCATTTGATCATATCTTGTAAACAGTAGCGCATTTTCAATTGATTCCTTATTGCAATTGAATCCCTAGACGCAATCTATCATCTTGAGCCATCACCACACCTTTTCACTGAAATTAGGATTTGATCTTGCAAAATAATTTGATTTGGTCTTTTGGAGTTTTTGTAATGTTTCTTTGCCTTTTCTTTTGGATCTTTGAGTGATTGCTTAGGTGTGGTTAGAATTGCCGACAGATTGATTGGAGTGTGACGAGTAGAACTGTCAGGAATTATGAGTGCGAAGAAATCTTCATCAACAGTACAAGGCAAGTTCACACTTTGATCATACTCTTCCTATAGCCAATTATACTTGCATCAGTTTCACCCTTACAAATTTGCTGGGAATTGGGTTTGCTATGTAGTTCATGAGGTAGGAACCTATGATCCTTGAAACACCCCGGGATATTCGTTGTGTTATATATTGCTTAGTCATACTTGTAGGCGTGGATTGGTATGTGAGATTCATGAAAGTTGCGAGGGTTAGAATAATTAAGGTTTAAATTGGTGGCTACTTTAATACACATTTGGGTGGATTGGGTGCGGGCACCTGGGGAATCTAGTGTTGTCCTAGGAGATCCCGGAGTACCCGTGTGATCATCCTATGGAATGCCACCCAGGCTCAAAGGGGTCATAATATTATTCATGCTCAGAAAATTCCGTGTGCAGCCACAAGCCATTATGGGCTCTCGCATAGTTAAGTAAGTTGTGGGAAACCTTTCCATGATAGGCTAGCAGATGTAGGGGAGTTGTAAGTGTACCGGCCTATCTATCGGTTAAGGGGACCTCTTCAGAAAGACTGTGTCTCGATCAGCTGGTCCTCAAACATCAGGTAGTGCGAGGAATTCTACGGAGGAGGTCGAGTCTTGTGGGGGAAAGTGTGCAAACCTCTACAAAGTGTACAAACTAACCATGATTAGCCATGTCCCCGGTTATGGACATTTTGAGTATCTGGTAATTGAATTATTGGTTGATCTCATCACTTTATTAATGATTTGGTGATTTTTGGGATTGAGTTGGGGTTACCTTCTCAATATGGGTAATTTAACTTGGTAGTAAATAAAATTTATTGATTTGTTGTAGGGAAAAATTAGCTTTATGCAAAATTAAACTTAGCGCCCCCACCAGCCAAATATGCATGTAGAGATAGATATTCTCCTTACTATCCTATGGTGTGAAATTGCCAGTACATTCAATGTACTGACCTACATGGCTGCAACGTCTCATGTTGCAGGATTGTTACGACGAGTAAGTGATATGTTAGGGTTACGATGTCTACACTCAACTTTGTCGTTGGTGTTGTTGGGAACTCCACAACTTTGTTGTTAGTTCCGCTATGTGGATTGAGGTAATAGTATTTACGTTCCTTTATACATGTGATTTACCTCTGTTATAAATCTTCGTGTACTGTGTGTGTCAACATACCGATCTAGGGATGACACTTAAGCACAGAGACTTCGATCCATTCGGGTTGGGTCGCTACAACTGAAGTGCTGAGTGGACTCCAGACAAGAACTTTTGATACACTGCAGAAGCACGAGAGGCGGTAGATCGGGGAGCTGTCGGTAGTTCTCTGGTCCCATAGAATGACACCAAATCGAGCTACCAGGCAGACTCCCTTCTCCCTGGTCTACGGGGCAGAAGAAGTTATCCCCATGGAACTCATTTACGGGTCCCCTCGAGTGCTTGCCTACAATGAAGTAGTGCAAGATCAGCACCGGCATGACGATGCTGTGCTACACGAGGAGAAGTGTCTCCGGGCTGCTACACGTGCTGCACGCTACCAGCAAGCCCTGTGTTGCTATCACAGCCGCAGGGTTCATGCCCAGTGTTTTGAAGAAGGTAACCTTGTCCTTAGGCGCGTTCAGTCCGCCAAGGGTACAAACAAGCTGTCACCAAAGTGGGAAGGCCCTTACCGGGTGGTACGAGTCACCAGATCTGGCGTAGTCCGTCTAGAGACTGGAGATGGCACTTAGTTGCAAAACTCATGGAATATTGAGCATCTCCGCAAGTACTACCCGTAAGGCGCGAGGCTGCCGAGCACTGCCCGTCAGCCACCCTTTTGTACAGGCCTTGCCTCAGCTGTATGTAACCCCTTGTACAAAGCCAGGGTGGTGACCCCATGCAAGAGAAAATAAAGAAGCATTGTAGAGGGGGCCCCCCAACTAAGATTGCATGCATGCATGAGCACACCAAGATCACTGCATAACCATCTCATGAGCATTTGCATATGCATATAGATAGGATTGCATCATGCATTCATTCTCATCTATATGAAGTTATAGGTTCCTGCTGTGAACTTTGCTTCGACAAAGGGTGAGAAGATCGCACGTCACAGTGATCCCCGGCAAAGCCAAACAGATAAGTTTTATCTCTTGTCCATTAGTGTTCTGTAAAGCTATAACTTTGCATGAGAAAACCTCGCCCCTCTTTTGAAACTTAGGTGCTCCCATCCATGACTTGAATGTTGGTTCGGTCAGGATGGTTGCAATAGCCTCTGGTAAAAAAAGGAGTTGGCCGAGGGCTGTCCCCTTTGTCTGTTCCCCGGCAGACATAGCTCTCCGGCAGACAAAGAGGGTGCCGAGAGGATATTCTACCGGTGAAAGCTCGTTTATTTACATTAAAGAGGCATTCCACCTCTGCATGGACATACACATGCACGAGTTCCCGGCATAGTTTATCTTTTTCAGTCATATGCTGATACAAGTACAAGCATTACATAACACAAAGATGGACTCGAGAGATTGCATTATTTGAATTAAAATTTGGCGATTGCCTACATATTTAAGATTGAAAAAAAGATAAGTGCTCCGTAATGCCCTTTCTTGTCTCTCTCCTCCTAGGCATAGCCGTCGAAGGTGAGGAGGGCAAAAGGAGCGCTAGAGCTGGAGTCTAGTCCGTTCCCGTCAGGCTCCATGAGAGGTAGCCCGATGGGAACGCGAGCGCAAAGGAACGCCCCGATGGAGAGCACGGCGGAAGGTGGCCCTGTCAACCACTGTCACCAGGGCTAGCAGGACTCGGTAGGGCTAATGGAGCTGCAGCCCAAGAGGAAGCCTGCCGGGATCTAGCTGGAAGACTGCTGGAGGAGCCTAGTAGTACCATCTACACCTCTGCATCCAACTCCCCGACAAATCGCATTGCTAGGGAGGAGACGTAGATGCAGATGATGGTGCTGCCACCTGATGAAGATGGTTCGCCCGACGATCAGCCAGAGTCAGAGTCGTCGCTCCCGGCCCGCTGCCATTGTCATCGCCATCACTGTCCTCCTCGTCGCTTTCGCTCGAGGAGGAGCTTTCATCGCCGGTCGAGCTCTCCATGTAGCACCCTAAGTGGCCTCCTGAGTGCCTGAAGATCTTGACGGAGAGCAAGCCAAGCTTCATTAATTTAAAATGGAGAAGGTGCTCCTCCAAGAAGCTGTGGGCATGAGCGAAGGTCTTCCAGCCACGGCAAAGATACATTACATGAGGGGCGGGGAAATCGACATCGACCCACATACTTCCATTCCCACAACCCCTCATGTGTAGCCTCAGGGCGCGCGGTTGCTCGAGCTCCATATCATGCGCGAAGAAAGTTGGAAGACGAAGGTGACCACACAAGGGATTAGACAGCCTGATGATGAACTCTCGAGGTTGGTCCCCGACGTGGCCTTCCATCGGAGGAAGAGCCGCCAATGGGGGCACAACCAAGGAGATCCCCCGCCCTCCTCCTCCTCGAGCACCACGGCGGCCTGGACCTTGCCCCCTTCTTCCTCCTCTCATGGCGGGCTCCTCCACATTGGGTTCCGGAGGAGGAGGGATACGCTGCCGAGCGGAAGCCCTCGTCGCCGGTGCCGAGATACTACTGCGCCCTCGCCCTCTCACCATGGCTAAGGGAGAAGAATTGCGGAGAAGAAGGAGAGGTATGTGCAGAGGGGTACTGCCTTTGTCTCTTTTTATAGAGGGGACGAGGCAGGGGGCTGGCCCCTCGCGTTGAAGAGGGCCGCCCCGCTCCTCCAATACGGCATCTCCGCACCCTCAACAACTTTAGGAATCAAGGGCGACCCTCTACTCCAACCATCGATGTTCGATTTTCAACCATGGCACTCCTTCCCGTGCCCTCTTCATCCACCACCTACCATGCCCAATGCATGCGGAGCACGTGGCCAGTGCATGCGGGATGGGGGGCAAGTTGGATGGCGGTTTCCGCCCTGTGATCGTGGGGCGAGGCGAATTCACAAGTCATGACCAAAGTTCCCCCGCGACGTTACACACCACGCGTAGGGAACCCAGAAACTAAGCCAAAATCAAGGCTAATGAAGCAGCAATGAAAATCTCAAGGGGCCAAACCCTTCAGCAACCCTGCATGTGCACTTATTAGGTCCTACCCCGATGATGCTCTGCAGCGCGTTCGGGGCAGGCCCGGGGCCTTTTGTCGGTGCAACAGACCCTGGGTCCATTGCCTAGACTATGCATAGGCACAAGAACAGAATTGAAGCATCAGCTGGAGTCAGAGATTGAAGGACAAAGAGATTTGAAGAACCAACATGCAGCTCAGAGGGATCAAGATCAAGCCAGAGGAGTAGAATATCGGCAAGAGAAGGGCCTCCCTTGCTGGGCAGGCGAGCCCGGCAAGGAGCAATGCCACCACCAGAAGCAACCAAGGCGCCCTGGCAGGGCCTGCCGGGGCTCGCGGAGGAAAACATCACCCCACCAACCATTCAGGCGCGACCCATGTCGTCAATCTGTGCGGTGTCAAGCCGCAAGGTGATCAAGTGGCAGCCATTCGCCACAAGGCGTCCGTTTCCTACAGAAGGAACATATAGATGACACTCGTCCTATGACGTGTCAATAGAACAAGCGCGGAGCTGGCGAGATAGCCCGGCAGCCGGGCAACCAGTGATGTGACACTAAGCGGTGCATTTAATGCACCCTATCAGCCTGCAGAGTTAGGTATGATAGCACTATTTTCTATCATATCAGTGGATAATGACCACTTTGCCACTATGGTGGCCCCTTAATCTATAAAAGGAGGCCCATGGCACCCGTAGGAGGGGTTTGGAAAAGTTGAGGAACCCGCACCCCATACGCGCGTAGTCGCTGCTGCCATACGGCGACCCCTGCTGGGCAAGTGTACTGCGTTGCATTATCCACATTCCACCATCAATCCACCAAAGCAGGATTAAGGTTTTACGCCTCACGGCGGCTGAACCTAGGTAAATTGCTTGTGTTCTGATGAGGACATCAATACCATTATTACACCCACAGCCCCTACTGTTACATATACTGGACCAATTACTAGAACTCGCGCACGCCAATTAAATTACCAGGTACTTTCGTTTCTTGGTAATGATTCTAATGTTCATGAGATTATGATGCTGCCTAAATTGGATACATTTGTTTTTCTTACAAATGAAGGGCCTAGCTTGGAGAAGGATGAACATTGGAGCAAGAACACGCATGGAGTTGATGGCATGCGCAAGGGGATCAAGAACGGAGTTACAAGTGATGATTTCAGGACTTTGAAGCCGCCATAAGGAGTGCATGAAGCCTTGGACGAAATATACAAGATGCCACTTCATAATATTCGTCCATAGGCTATTCTAGGTGCTGCGTCACCTTATTAATGGGCCAGGCCCATGTAATTTCGAAATACTTAAGTATAGGCTATTTTTAGAGTCCGTATGTGTGGGGAAACAAGAGTTAGGGTTGGTTTCGGACCCCACCCTCAAGGGCCACGAAATTCCCCCCTCTTCCTCCATATATACAGCCCTTAGGGCGTCGTTTAGACTTTGGGTTTTGTTTAGATAAAAAGTTCGCCATAGCTGCAACTTCGCGTACTTCGTTTGTGTCCAACGACCAGACCAAGACCGCTTCCGGATCCCCACCATTATCAATACTTCATATATATTTGCAATATTCAGATTGCTTTATCATTTTCTTGCTCGTTCTTCGATTGCTTGCAGGAATAGACCTTCGTGGTCAGGCTGACCATGCTTCCAGCATCGTCAGTAACCTCAGGAGATTGGTTTAGCGATTGCTAAGGCGCAACGTTGTGCACGTTCGTAGTCGGATTGTCAAAGTCGTCTCCACCAAATCGATAGTTATCATCTCATTGAAAGATCGGGACAACCCCGCCTCTATCATCCATGGGACTGGAAATCCTGGTGGGTGCCATAAACCATGCAATGCATACATATATTGGAGTGTAGCCATAATTGATAAACCATCCTCACAAAAAGATGATGTGGATACTTCAAAATATACAGACTGAATTGAGTGGACAAACATTAACATAGACTATTCTCAGGACTCACCACACACCAAAAGCAGCGGTACTAAACAATACAAGGTTCACACACACAGATCAAGTACTGAACAATAGTACTTACTACAGACAAGCAAAGTTGCACTAATTAAACTCTACAGACTATTTCCTGCCACCGACCTACGGGATGAACCACGCATAACTGACTAGGCCATGTACTCCGTGAGAGATGTCTACCTACACCATCACCATCTCATCAACCTTGGAGAACCTAACAGAGTGGTCTTTCCACTCATAAACATGATGATGAAGAGAGTCCGCATCAAATTTGTCTGGAAGCTTTACTAGAACCACACCCTTCGTAATCGAAGGCACAGCCCAGAAATTGTTGTGGTCAAGTACAACCTCGAGAACAAGCATGACAACAATGCTACAGGAAAACACTACTTCAGGACAAGTGGCGACAAGGACACAACAGGTGGATAGTTTAGCAGTAGAACTCATCCTTAGGTCTTCCAGTTCACACGACATGACTTTGAGATCTTCATCTCCACCGCGGACCTGGTTCTAATTCAAACAGAAACCAAATATTTTATTACTACCTCCGTTCAGAAATATAAGATGATTTTCGATATTTTACTCCATATATGACTATATACGCAAACAAATGAGTGAACAAAGACACTACAACATGTCTTCAAAGGCATGAGAGCAGAGGGATTACTTGCAATATCCATAACACAAGTTACTAAGGCAAATATACTCTCTTCAAAGGTAGCATTGATGTTCATAAAGTAGTTGAAAGTAATATATAAGAAATCAGTGTCAAAATCTCGCATGTTTTGGTCAAAAGAGGAATTTAGAACCGTCATTTGGCACACAAAAATCACATGCAAGATCACCCAAAAAGGTGTACTACTAGTACTAGTACTGTGTGTTAGATGAAAAAACACGATCAAGATAGAGAAAAAGATCGTCAAGAAGAGATATTTCCTAGACTTGCCTAATGAGGGATCCCGAAGAGGGGGGCTTGGACAGGGCGATGGCTTTGAGCTTGTCTGCGGTAGTCTTGGCGGGGTGCTTGCACTTCTTCGTACCAGGAGCCTCGATGGTTTTGGCCATAGCCATAGACATCACTTCGGCCAGTGCTCCAGCGTCCATCAAGAAACTGTCAAATAGAAATAAAAGAAAAGAAACTATAATCACGAACCCAAAAGAAGAACAGAGAGGGAGTTATAGGATCAGTCTCGGGGTTGCAAGACCGGGCCTTGGCGAGAATCAACACCATTGATACGCTCACCTTTTGATGAGGACATCAATACCATTGTTACACCCACAGCCCCTACTGCTACATATACGGGACCAATTACTAGAGCTCGCGCACACCAATTAAATTATCAGGTACTTTCATTTCTTGGTAATGATTCTAATGTTCATGAGAATATGATGCTGCCTAAATTGGATACATTTGTTTTGCTTACAAATGAAGGGCCTAGCTTGGAGAAGGATGAACATTGGAGCAAGAACAAGCATGGAGATGATGCCATGCGCAAGGGGAACAAGAACGGAGTTACAAGTGATGATTTCAGGACTTTGAAGCCACCATAATGGGTGCATGAAGCCATCGACGAAATATACAAGATGCCACTTCATAAATTTCATCCCGAGGCTATTATAGGTGCTGCGTCACCTTTTTATTGGGCCAGGCCCATGTAATTTCGAAATACATAAGTATAGGCTATTTTTAGAGTCCGTATGGGTGGGGAAACAAGAGATAGGGTTGATTTCGGACCCCTCCACCAAGGGCCACGAAATTCCCCCTCTCTTCCTCCATATATATAGCCCTTAGGGCACCGTTTAGACTTTGGGTTTTGTTTAGATTAAAAGTTCGCCATAGCTGGAACTTCGCGTACTTCGTTTGTGTTCAACGACCAGACAAAGGCGTCACAGAACCCCACCTTGATCAATAAAGCTTTCATCTTATATTCGCAATATCCAGATTGCAATCTTAGTTTCTTGCTTGTCTTCGTTTGCTCGCAGGAAACAGACCCTCGTGGTCAGGTTGATCGTGCTCCGGCGTGGTCAATAACCTCTCGGAGTTGGTTTAGCGATTGCTAAGGCACGACATCCTCACACGTTCGTAGTCGGATCGTCAAAGTCGACTTCCACCAAAGCGATATCCATCATCTCATCGAAAGACGGGACACCTTTGCCTCTATCAAGTGGTATCAGATTTCCAGGTTGCTCGGTGAGATTTTACAGTTTTTCGTAGTTTAGATCGAGTCTGTTCTTCATACCTATAGTCCACGAAAAAAGCCAAAAAAATTAGGGTTAGTTCATCCCATCCGAACCAATCTGAGCCTTGCATAATCTTTTCTGTATTTGCTTTGTTGAATTTGCGGTTGCATCGTCGTGTCCAGTTGCTGGTCTTAGCGTCTAGTCTTTTAGACTTTCGAGTTCTGTTCACAGGTTGTCACGTCGCCGCTGCCATATATCACCACCGCATCATCATCGTCGCTGTTGCCATATACCACCACCACATATTCACCGCCTGATAGAGGCGAGGGTCCCGATCTTTCGATGAGATGATGGATATCGCTTTGGTGGAAGTCGACTTTGACGATCCGACTACGAACGTGCGAGGACGTCGCGCCTTAGCAATCGCTAAACCAACTCCGAGAGGTTATTGACCACGCCGGAGCACGATCAACCTGACCACGAGGGTCTGTTTCCTGCGAGCAAACGAAGAACAAGCACGAAACTAAGATTGCAATCTGGATATTGCGAATATAAGATGAAAGCTTTATTGATCAAGGTGGGGTTCTGTGACGCCTTTGTCTGGTCGTTGAACACAAACGAAGTACGCGAAGTTGCAGCTATGGCGAACTTTTAATCTAAACAAAACCCAAAGTCTAAACGATGCCCTAAGGGCTGTATATATGGAGGAAGAGGGGGGGGGGAATTTCGTGGCCCTTGGTGGAGGAGTCCGAAATCAACCCTATCTCTTGTTTCCCCACACATACGGACTCTAAAAATAGCCTATACTTATGTATTTCGAAATTACATGGGCCTGGCCCAATAATAAGGTGACGCAGCACCTAAAATAGCCTCGGGACGAAATTTATGAAGTGGCATCTTGTATATTTCGTCCAAGGCTTCATGCACCCATTATGGTGGCTTCAAAGTCCTGAAATCATCACTTGTAACTCCGTTCTTGTTCCCCTTGCGCATGCCATCATCTCCATGCTTGTTCTTGCTCCAATGTTCATCCTTCTCCAAGCTAGGCCCTTCATTTGTAAGCAAAACAAATGCATCCAATTTAGGCAGCATCATATTCTCATGAACATTAGAATCATTACCAAGAAACGAAAGTACCTGGTAATTTAGTTGGCGTGCACGAGCTCTAGTAATTGGTCCAGTATGTATAGCAGCAGGGGCTGTGGGTGTAACAATTGTATTGATGTCCTCATCATCCTCCCCTTCTTGAAATGAAGTCGTCCTCGACGGAAGTTCATTTTCCTTACCCAAATAAGGCTTCAAATCTGCAATGTTAAAAGTGGGACTAACCCCAAAATTTGCAGGCAGCTCAAGTTTATATGCATTATCATTTATTTTCTCTAACACCTTAAAGGGACCACCAGCACGTGGCATTAACTTTGATTTGCGCAAATCAGGAAATCTATCCTTACGCAAATGTAACCAAACAAGATCTCCAGGTGCAAACACAACATGTTTTCTACCCTTATCTCCAGCAAGTTTATATTTAGCATTCATGCGCTCAATGTTTTCCTTAGTTAACTCATGCATTTTTAAAATCAATTCAGCACGTTGTTTAGAATCAAAATTAACCTTCTCCGAAGATGGAAGAGGCAACAAATCAATAGGTGCACGAGGTAGGAAACCATACACAACTTCAAAAGGGCACATCTTAGTAGTAGAATGCAATGAACGATTATAAGCAAATTCAATATGAGGCAAGCATTCCTCCCACATTTTCTTATTATTCTTCAAAACAGCCCTAAGCATAGTAGACAACGTTCTATTGACTACTTCAGTTTGTCCATCAGTTTGGGGGTGACAAGTAGTACTAAAAAGCAGTTTAGTCCCCAACTTAGCCCATAAACATCTCCAAAAGTGGCTAAGAAATTTAGTATCACGATCTGAAACAATAGTATTTGGCACACCATCCAAGCGAATAATTTCACGAAAGAACAAATCAGCAACATTAACAGCATCATCGCTTTTATGACATGGTATAAAGTGTGCCATTTTCCAGAATCTATCCACGACAACAAATATGCTATCCCTCCCCTTCTTTGTTCGAGGTAAACCTAAAACAAAGTCCATAGATATATCCTCCCAAGGAACACTAGGTACAGGCAAAGGCATATATAAACCATGAGGATTGAGGCGTGACTTAGCTTTTTGACATGTAGTGCAGCGAGCAATAAAACGCTCAACATCCTGTCTCATCTTTGGCCAAAAGAAATGTGTAGCAAGTACGTCCTCCGTCTTCTTCACGCCAAAGTGTCCCATTAATCCTCCTCCATGCGCCTCCTGCAACAACAAAAGACGAACGGAGCTAGCTGGAATGCATAGCTTGTTAGCACGAAACACAAATCCATCGTTAACAACAAACTTGTTCCACATTCTTCCTTCTTTACAATTATGCATTACATCTTTAAAATCAGCATCATGCACATATTGATCTTTGATGGTCTCCAAACCAAATATTTTGAAGTCAAGTTGTGAAAGCATAGTATAGCGACGAGACAAAGCATCAGCAATAACATTTTCTTTTCCCTTCTTGTGTTTAATGACATAAGGGAAAGTCTCAATGAATTCAACCCATTTAGCATGTCTACGATTCAGTTTAGCTTGACTTTTAATATGTTTCAATGATTCATGATCAGAATGTATAACAAATTCTTTGGGCCATAAACAATGTTGCCATGTTTCTAAAGTCCGAACAAGAGCATATAATTCTTTATCATAAGTAGAATAATTCAGACTAGGCCCACTCAATTTTTCAGAAAAGTATGCCACAGGTTTGCCATCTTGTAATAACACACCTCCTAATCCAATTCCACTAGCATCACATTCAAGCTCAAAAGTCTTATTAAAATCAGGAAGTTGGAGTAAAGGAGCATGTGTCAACTTATCTTTCAATACCGTGAAGGCTTCTTCCTGTGCGGTACCCCAAAGAAAAGGCACATCTTTCTTTGTAAGCTCATTGAGAGGTGCAGCAATGGTGCTGAAATCTCTCACAAAACGCCTATAGAATCCAGCGAGGCCAAGAAAACTCCTCACTTGTGTGACCGTTTTGGGCTGCGGCCAACTCTCAATAGCTTCAATCTTGGCTTTATCAGCTTCAATTCCCTGTGGAGTAACAACATAGCCAAGAAAAGATACTCGGTCGGTGCAAAAGGTGCACTTCCCAAGGTTACCAAACAAACGTGCATCACGTAGAGCAATAAAAACAGCACGTAAATGTTCCAAATGTTCCTCCAAAGATCTGCTATAAATCAATATGTCATCAAAGTAAACTACCACAAATCGTCCAATGAAAGCACGTAAAACTTCGTTCATTAATCTCATGAAAGTACTAGGTGCATTAGTTAACCCAAAAGGCATGACTAACCACTCATATAATCCAAACTTAGTTTTAAATGTTGTTTTCCATTCATCTCCCAATTTCATACGAATTTGATGGTAGCCACTACGCAAATCAACTTTGGAGAATATTGTAGAGCCACTCAATTCATCAAGCATATCATCTAACCTAGGAATAGGATGACGATAACGAATAGTAATATTATTAATGCCTCTACAATCAACACACATACGTGATGTACCATCCTTTTTCGGCACTAGAATAATAGGAACAGCACAAGGACTAAGGGATTCGCGTATATAACCTTTGTCGAGAAGCTCTTGTACTTGACGCATAATCTCCTTCGTCTCCTCTGGATTGGTACGGTATGGTGCACGGTTTGGCAGTGAAGCACCGGGAATTAAGTCAATCTGATGCTCAATCCCTCGAATAGGCGGTAATCCCGGTGGCACGTCTTGTGGAAAAACGTCAGCAAACTCCTGCAAAATGTTAGTGACAGCAGGAGGCAAAGAGGAAGGCACGTCCTCGAATGAAAATAATGCCTCTTTGCACACAAAAGCATAGCAAACAGATTTGCTGAAATCTAGCTCATCAATATCAGATTTGGTGGCAAACAAACATGCACTTTTCAATTTAATTTCAGAAGCAACACTAGATGGTTTATTATTAGGCTTCATTTGTTGCTCAAATTCTTTTGCCACAATCTGATTTTCACTCTTATTCTTCTCCTGTTGTGCTTTATTAGCTCTATTAATATCATCTTTCAAAATGGAATCAGGAGTCATAGGAAGCAAAGTAATATTTTTATCCTTATGAACAAGAGTATAGTGATTGTTTCTACCATGGTGTACAGATTTTTTATCAAATTGCCATGGTCTACCAAGTAATAAGGAACATGCTTGCATAGGTACCACATCACAATCAACATAATCAACATATGTAGAGATACTAAAATGCACACGAACAGTACGTGTTACCTTAACCTTGCCGCTGTTGTTGAACCATTGGATGTAGTAAGGATGTGGATGTGGTCTTGTGGTGAGAGAAAGCTTCTCCACCATCTCCATGCTAGCCAAGTTGTTGCAGCTCCCTCCGTCTATGTGACGCGCACAGAACGTTCCTTCACAACTCCCTTGGTATGGAACAAATTGTGCCTCTGATTTTGCTCAGCTTGTGTGACCTGCACACTCAAAACACGTTGAGCAACTAAACATTCATACCTGTCAGCGTCTTCAGGAGCCATGTATTGCGTCTCATGATCAGAATCATCTCCACCATGTTCCTCACGTGTAATAAGAGCCAAAGTCTCCTCATCATAGTCACTAGCGGACTCATATCCACCATCCGCGGTAGCAATCATCACACGCGGAGATTTGCATTCTCTCGCATAATGACCTCCTCCCTTACAACGACGACAAATAATATCACTTGTGTGCCCTGTTGATGCCATGGAAGAAGAAGAACGCTGTGCAGGCCTCGCAGGTGCGCTCTTGGCAGATAATGGTGGTTGTGCCTGTTTTCTTGTATCACGGCTGGAGGTGGCACCGGATGGAGGTGCTGGTGCAGTTGAAGTAGAAGATG
>NW_021267508.1:91257-127660 GCF_002162155.2 Triticum dicoccoides
GGCACGTAAACAAGGGAAAAGCACACTCTGGAAATATTTTTTTCGCTCTTTTTTTTTTTGCGCTCTTTTTTTTTGCGCTGTTTTTTTTTTTGCGAAAAATCACTATAATGGCGAGTGTCTCAAAACTCTTCTTAGCTCAAACTGACAGGATGGGCACGAAATTATTTTGACCAATTTTTTTTTGACTGCCCGGACCCAAAAACTGGAAACGGGTCAAAAAAAACTTCCTATAATGGCACCTGTCTCAAAACACTCAGAAACACCTAAAAATAGGATAGCCAGAAATTTTTTCAAAAAATGCGTTTTCGAAAAATTTTGGGCCTAAACGGAGCGTGGCTACCCGACTCTTTTTTTTTTTCCGAAACCTACTCCGGCAAGGAAACACGAATCGGAATCTAGATGGATCTCGAAAACAAACCTAATATGACAAGAACTCGGATTGGTGGTGGATATATGGTGGTAGATGGCAGCGGTGGTGGTATATGACAGCTGTGGTGGTATATGGATACGGATTCGAAGCAGTGGCGGATAAGCGGTGGTGGTAGATGGCAGGGGTGATGATGATGGTGCGGCGGCGGCGTGACAACTTATGACCAGAACTCGAAACTCTAAAAGACTAGACTCTAAGACCAGCAACTAGACACGACGATGCAACCGCAAATTCAACAAAGCAAAACCCTAAAAAGATTATGCAAAGGCTCAGATTGGTTCGGATATGATGAACTAACCCTAATTTTTTTTTGTGGCTTTTTCGTGGACTGTAGGTATGAAGAACAGACTCGATCTAAACTACGAAAAACTGTAAAATCTCACCGAGCAACCTGGAAATCTGATACCACTTGATAGAGGCGAGGGTCCCGATCTTTCGATGAGATGATGGATATCGCTTTGGTGGAAGTCGACTTTGACGATCCGACTACGAACGTGCGAGGACGTCGCACCTTAGCAATCGATAAACCAACTCCGAGAGGTTATTGACCACGCCGGAGCACGATCAACCTAACCACGAGGGTCTGTTTCCTGCGAGCAAACGAAGAACAAGCAAGAAACTAAGATTGCAATCTGGATATTGCGAATATAAGATGAAAGCTTTATTGATCAAGGTGGGGTTCTGTGACGCCTTTGTCTGGTCGTTGAACACAAACGAAGTACGCGAAGTTGCAGCTATGGCGAACTTTTAATCTAAACAAAACCCAAAGTCTAAACGATGCCCTAAGGGCTGTATATATGGAGGAAGAGGGGGGGAATTTCGTGGCCCTTGGTGGAGGGGTCCGAAATCAACCCTATCTCTTGTTTCCCCACACATACGGACTCTAAAAATAGCCTATACTTATGTATTTCGAAATTACATGGGCCTGGCCCAATAATAAGGTGATGCAGCACCTAAAATAGCCTCGGGACGAAATTTATGAAGTGACATCTTGTATATTTCGTCCAAGGCTTCATGCACCCATTATGGTGGCTTCAAAGTCCTGAAATCATCACTTGTAACTCCGTTCTTGTTCCCCTTGCGCATGCCATCATCTCCATGCTTGTTCTTGCTCCAATGTTCATCCTTCTCCAAGCTAGGCCCTTCATTTGTAAGCAAAACAAATGTATCCAATTTAGGCAGCATCATATTCTCATGAACATTAGAATCATTACCAAGAAACGAAAGTACCTGGTAATTTAGTTGGCGTGCACGAGCTCTAGTAATTGGTCCAGTATGTATAGCAGCAGGGGCTGTGGGTGTAACAATTGTATTGATGTCCTCATCATCTTGATAGAGGCAAAGGTGTCCCGTCTTTCGATGAGATGGTGGATTTCGCTTTGGTGGAAGTCGACTTTGACGATCCGACTACGAACGTGCGAGGACGTCGCGCCTTAGCAATCGCTAAACCAACTCCGAGAGGTTATTGACCACGCCGGAGCACGATCAACCTGACCACGAGGGTCTGTTTCCTGCGAGCAAACGAAGATCAAGCAAGAAACTGAGATTGCAATCTGGATATTGCGAATATAAGATGAAAGCTTTATTGATCAAGGTGGGGTTCTGTGACGCCTTTGTCTGGTCGTTGAACACAAACGAAGTACGCGAAGTTGCAGCTATGGCGAACTTTTAATCTAAACAAAACCCAAAGTCTAAACGATGCCCTAAGGGCTGTATATATGGAGGAAGAGGGGGGAATTTCGTGGCCCTTGGTGGAGGGGTCCGAAATCAACCCTATCTCTTGTTTCCCCACACATACGGACTCTAAAAATAGCCTATACTGATGTATTTCGAAATTACATGGGCCTGGCCCAATAATAAGGTGACGCAGCACCTAAAATAGCCTCGGGACGAAATTTATGAAGTGGCGTCTTGTATATTTCGTCCAAGGCTTCATGCACCCATTATGGTGGCTTCAAAGTCCTGAAATCATCACTTGTAACTTCGTTCTTGTTTCCCTTGCGCATGCCATCATCTCCATGCTTGTTCTTGCTCCAATGTTCATCCTTCTCCAAGCTAGGCCCTTCATTTGTAAGCAAAACAAATGTATCCAATTTAGGCAGCATCATATTCTCATGAACATTAGAATCATTACCAAGAAACGAAAGTACCTGGTAATTTAGTTGGCGTGCACGAGCTCTAGTAATTGGTCCAGTATGTATAGCAGCAGGGGCTGTGGGTGTAACAATTGTATTGATGTCCTCATCACCGCCAATCCGAATCCATATACGCCACCACATATCCGCCGCCATCACGCCAATCCGAGTTCACCTGCAACATATATCCGCCACCTGTCCGTGTTCCACCAGATTCATCTCCGCCACCAGTCCGAGTTCCACCAGATTCATCTCCGCCACCAGTCCTAGTCCGAGTCCAGTAATTGTTGCATTGTTCTCGATTTCCAGATCACGCGATACTCCGAGTCGTGACAGAGAAGGACTCCCCAACTTCCGAGCCATCCGCAGAAGAAAAATAGTTCCAATTTCAAAAAAAAAAAAACTTGACTAGGCAGTCTGGAAAATTCTGGCTAGGCAGTTTTTAGACCATTTGTAGACTTCTTCGAAAAAAATTTGTTGCGGGGCAAAAAAAAAAGAGGAAAAAGAGGAAAAAAAGTGCGGAAAAAAAGTGCAAAAAAAAGAGAAAAAAAATTCAGAGTGTGCTCCTCCCTTGTTTACGTGCCGCGCCATGATTTTGTTGGTGTTCTAGGCTCGCGTCTCTAGCACAGTCTAGCCTAGGACCAGCACAGTACCGTCGTTGAGCGTTTATTCAACTTTGCATCTCTGAATTGATTATTGCTGACCCTTTTTGCTACCATATTATAAGCCTTCCCAGCTCCACATACATCTACGTTGTGCGTTTGACTCTCCCTGGTAATAGCTCTATCCAGGCTTTGAGAGTTTTGACTACAACGGTTGCCGATCACCGCCTATTGCTGGGTAAGAACTGGTAAGAATTTGAGTTTTGCTTGACGGATTTGTGACACCCACCACCACCACTTGTTCGTAGTCTGTAGGATCATATTCTTGTGTGTTTCTATTGCTGCTAACCATGCCAGGATCACAAGCCGACGAGATTGACTGGGAGAATTTATCGAACAAGGAGCTTCATGATAAGTTTCAGCAAATGATGACTGAACGGGTGCAAGATGTGCTGAACAATTTTGAAGAGGCCATGGAGAAGATCACTGGCCTTGAGAAGACGTTCGAAACAAAGCTCGATAACAAGTTTAATGAATTGCTCGCGCGTCTTCCACCACCACCACCCGCTGCACCTAACGCACCTCTCCAACAACAACAACAACGACTACCTCCACGTCGCGAAACAGACCTTCGCCGAGCAAGCCGTGTTCCTCTTGCGTTTGGCCAAACTGTTGGTGCTGCTGTTGATACTTCTGTGGCTCCTGCTGCTGATGCGGAGGAGGATGATTATGTGGGAGATTATGAGGATGAGGTTGATCAAAATCAGCACTACGTGCAGCCACCTGTACCACCACCAGCAGGTCGACCTCAGGTATATATTCGTAATGGTAGGCCTGCACCACCACCTCAGGTACGAGATGATGTCCATATTCCTAAACTGAAATTGAATATTCCACCATTTGAGGGTAGATATGTTCCTGATATATATCTTACTTGGGAGTTAGAAACTGAACAACAATTTACATGTTTACAATATCCTGAGGATAGACGAGTTGCTGCTGCTGTTTGTGCTTTCACTAGTTTTGCATGTGTATGGTGGTCTGAACATTGTAGATTATATCCTATTCCAACTACTTGGGCTGCTTTGAAAACTGCTATGCGTACGCGTTGGGTTCCACCATATTATCAACGTGAATTGCTTCAAAAATTGCAGCGTTTAAGACAAGGGAAAAATTCTGTAGAAGAATATTATCAGGAATTACAAACTGGCATGATTAGATGTGGTATTGTTGAGGAGAATGAAGCTATGCTTGCACGTTTTTTGGGTGGATTAAATAGAGAGATTCAGACCATTCTAGACTATAAGGAGTATACTAATATCACTCGTTTATTCCATCTTGCTTGTAAAGTTGAACGTGAAGTGCGGGATCGACAAGCATTGGGGCGAACTAACTTTTCTGCAGGCCGACCTTCATCATGGACACCACGTGCATCTTCTACTTCAACTGCACCAACACCTCCATCCGGTGCCACCTCCAGCCGTGATACAAGAAAACAGGCACAACCACCATTATCTGCCAAGAGCGCACCTGCGGGGCCTGCACAGCGTTCTTCTTCTTCCATGGCATCAACAGGGCACACAAGTGATATTATTTGTCGTCGTTGTAAGGGAGGAGGTCATTATGCGAGGGAATGCAAATCTCCGCGTGTGATGATTGCTACCGCGGATGGTGGATATGAGTCTGCTAGTGACTATGATGAGGAGACTTTGGCTCTTATTACACGTGAAGAACATGGTGGAGATGATTCTGATCATGAGACGCAATACATGGCTCCTGAAGACGCTGACAGGTATGAATGTTTAGTTGCTCAATGTGTTTTGAGTGTGCAGATCACACAAGCTGAGCAAAATCAGAGGCACAATTTGTTCCATACCAAGGGAGTTGTGAAGGAACGTTTTGTGCGCGTCATCATAGACGGAGGGAGCTGCAACAACTTGGCTAGCATGGAGATGGTGGAGAAGCTTTCTCTCACCACAACACCACATCCACATCCTTACTACATCCAATGGTTCAACAACAGCGGCAAGGTTAAGGTAACACGTACTGTTCGTGTGCATTTCAGTATCTCTACATATGCTGATTATGTTGATTGTGATGTGGTACCTATGCAAGCATGTTCCTTATTACTTGGTAGACCATGGCAATTTGATAAAAATTCTGTACACCATGGTAGAAACAATCACTATACTCTTGTTCATAAGGATAAAAATATTACTTTGCTTCCTATGACTCCTGATTTCATTTTGAAAGATGATATTAATAGAGCTAAAAGCAAAACAGGAGACGAATAAGAGTGAAAATCAGATTGTGGCAAAAGAATTTGAGCAACAAATGAAGCCTAATAATAAACCATCTAGTGTTGCTTCTGAAATTAAATTGAAAAGTGCATGTTTATTTGCCACCAAATCTGATATTGATGAGCTAGATTTCAACAAATCTGTTTGCTATGCTTTTGTGTGCAAAGAGGCATTATTTTCATTCGAGGACGTGCCTTCCTCTTTGCCTCCTGCTGTCATTAACATTTTGCAGGAGTTCGCTGACGTCTTTCCATAAGACGTGCCACCGGGATTACCGCCTATTCGAGGGATTGAGCATCAGATTGACTTAATTCCCGGTGCTTCACTGCCAAACCGTGCACCATACTGTACCAATCCAGAGGAGACGAAGGAGATTATGCGTCAAGTACAAGAGCTTCTCGACAAAGGTTATATACGTGAATCCCTTAGTCCTTGTGCTATTCCTATTATTCTAGTGCCGAAAAAGGATGGTACATCACGTATGTGTGTTGATTGTAGAGGCATTAATAATATTACTATTCGTTATCGTCATCCTATTCCTAGGCTAGATGATATGCTTGATGAATTGAGTGGCTCTACAATATTCTCCAAAGTTGATTTGCGTAGTGGATACCATCAAATTCGTATGAAATTGGGAGATGAATGGAAAACAGCATTTAAAACTAAGTTTGGATTATATGAGTGGTTAGTCATGCCTTTTGGGTTAACTAATGCACCTAGTACTTTCATGAGATTAATGAACGAAGTTTTACGTGCTTTCATTGGACGATTTGTGGTAGTTTATTTTGATGACATATTGATTTATAACAGATCTTTGGAAGAACATTTGGAACATTTACGTGCTGTTTTTATTGCTCTACGTGATGCATGTTTGTTTGGTAACCTTGGGAAGTGCACCTTTTGCACCGACCGAGTATCTTTTCTTGGCTATGTTGTTACTCCACAGGGAATTGAAGTTGATAAAGCCAAGATTGAAGCTATTGAGAGTTGGCCGCAGCCCAAAACGGTCACACAAGTGAGGAGTTTTCTTGGCCTCGCTGGATTCTATAGGCGTTTTGTGAGAGATTTCAGCACCATTGCTGCACCTCTCAATGAGCTTACAAAGAAAGATGTGCCTTTTCTTTGGGGTACCGCACAGGAAGAAGCCTTCTCGGTATTGAAAGATAAGTTGACACATGCTCCTTTACTCCAACTTCCTGATTTTAATAAGACTTTTGAGCTTGAATGTGATGCTAGTGGAACTGGATTAGGCGGTGTGTTATTACAAGATGGCAAACCTGTTGCATACTTTTCTGAAAAATTGAGTGGGCCTAGTCTGAATTATTCTACTTATGATAAAGAATTATATGCTCTTGTTCGGACTTTAGAAACATGGCAACATTATTTATGGCCCAAAGAATTTGTTATACATTCTGATCATGAATCTTTGAAACATATTAAAAGTCAAGCTAAACTGAATCGTAGACATGCTAAATGGGTTGAATTCATTGAGACTTTCCCTTATGTCATTAAACACAAGAAGGGAAAAGAAAATGTTATTGCTCATGCATTGTCTCGCCGCTATACTATGTGATGAGGACATGACTACCTTGGATATGACCAAAAATATTGCATATATGAATATTTGTCAGGTGATTTCTAGTGCAAACTATTCAATAATCTATTTATGTTATCCAGAACAAAAATACTTCACACACTTTTGTGTTTTTTCTAATTGCAGGTGTATGGGACATTTGTACAATCCACATATGAAGATAAGGAAGAAAGAGATGTTTATTTGCTGTCCAAAAAGTTCTCTCACGTCACTTTTGGCCCAAGAGAAGATAGAGTCCAAGTCTCTCACGTTCTGGATTCAGATTCGGACTGCACAGACATACCTGACTCAAAACGCACACAAGTTTTTCATACAGACTCCAAATTGAGTGATTCTTTTTTTGTTGGAAACTAGATTTCGTGCACTTTCCAACCCAATTGGAATCACCTTCAAATTCGTCCGGAGCGTTGAGTTGTGGACGAAACAATCTGATGCTAGAGCAGAATCCGAGTCAAACTACAAGTCCAAAGGTGTTACATCACCTCCACTTGGGCCCATTGGCCTTGTACGACCTAGATTTAGTTTTAGGCTGCCTTGGGACGTCCTCCCACCTCCTTGGCCGCCACCCCTTGCTCCTATATAAGTAGATCCATCTAGTAGCTTTTCCTGGGGATTTGTTTAGTTAAAAGTTAGCCATTGCAACTTCGTGTACTTCGTTTGTGTCCAACGACCAGACCAAGACCGCTTCCGGATCTCCACCATTATCAATACCTCATATATATTTGCAATATTCGGATTGCTTTATCATATTCTTGCTCGTTCTTTGATTGCTTGCAGGAATAGACCTTCGTGGTCAGGCTGACCGTGCTTCCGGCATCGTCAGTAACCTCAGGAGATTGGTTTAGCGATTGCCAAGGCGCAACGTCGTGCACGTCTGTAGTCGGATCGTCAAAGTCGTCTCCACCAAATCGATAGTTATCATCTCATCGAAAGATCGGGACACCCTCGCCTCTATCAAGTGGTATCAGTTTTCAGGTTGCTCGGTGAGAATTTCCAGTTTTCCTAGATTAAATTTATTTTCTTACCTATTGTCCAAGAAAAAGCCACACAAAAAAAAGTTAGATCTGTTCATCCTTTATCCAAGCCAGTCTGAGCCTTTGTAATTTTCTATTCATTGCTTGCATAGTTGAATTATCAGTTGCATCGTCGTGTCAGTTGCTGGTCTTAGCGTCTAGTTCCTTTAGAGTTTCGAGTTCTGTTCACATTAGTCACGCCGCCGCTGCATCATTATCCCTTCCGCTGTCCACCATCCCATCTATTAATTTCCACCACGTGCTACGCACTGTTCATTGTCATAATCATAGTTGAGGTCATTCACATCTTCGCCTGATCCAATCTGCATCTTATCTAGTTTGTCTTGGAAAGAGGGAGAAAAAAAAAGATAGAGGAAAAAAAAGAGAGGAAAAAAAAAGAAAAAGAGAGAGAAGAAAAAGAAAAAAAAGGGTGAGAAAAAAAAGAGAGAAGAAAAAAAATTGGATCTATCTAGAATCAATCTCGTACCTGAATTCGGATTGGAATCTGTTTTGCGCACTGTTCAGTAAAACAGGTGTATCTTCCTCATACGAAGTCCGTTTTGGCTCCGTGAGTACTCAAATTGAAGCTAGCAACGAGCCGCATCTAAATAGTTGCAGAAGCAAGTTCAATATTTGACACCTCAAAATCGGCTTCTAAATATGTCTTTTTGCCCTCCGAAGTTCATGAACACAGCTTGTTCCAATTTTTCAGGCCAGTTTTAGAATTCTTTGACTCCTCATATCAACTCGGAATTGAGTGATTCTTTTTGCATTGGAAAGCTTGAGTTAGTAGCATTATTTGAAAGAATTTATCAGAAAATTGTCTCAAACTTTTCAAGAGGAAAGTTGGAGAGAGAGTTGTTGTATATCCTGCTTGGCAGTTGTTTTTCATCATTATCTTCACTGCCGTTGTGATCTTCACTTATATCTTGCTGTCAAGAGCTACTTAGTATCCTTCATTGATGCTAGTTGTGCTACGCCGTGACCTCATTAGTGTTCTAGGCTCGCGTCTCTAGTCCGGTCTAGCCTAGGACCAGCACAGTACCGTCGTTGAGCGTTTATTCAACATTGCATCTTTGAATTGATTATTGCTAATCTTTTGCTACCATATATAGCCAACCCAGCTCCACATATTTCTACACCGTGTATAGTACGCTCCCCTGGCAATCGCTTTACTCAATATTCGGAGTTACTTGACACCGCTGGTTGCCGATCACCGCCTGCTGCATGGTAAGAACTTGTAAGACATTGATATTTGCTTTACTGTGAGCATTTTACCACCACATCCTAGTAGTTATACGAACATTATTTTTGGGTTTTGTTTCTTGTTCTACTAATCATGACAGGATCCAGAGTCAATTCATGGGCTTTGTCGATCGCGGGAGACGTGCCACCACCTTTGCAAATACCACAACCGTCACGAGAGGTGCACAAACATCCAAATGCACATGATCAGGTTAATGTATCTATACCACCATTTAATGGCCGTTTTAAACCTGCTTTATATATTGAATGGGAGTTCGACATAAAAAATATATTTGCTTCCCATAATTTCGATGAACATAAAAAGGTTACGGTTGCGGTTGGTTCTTTCACTGGTTATGCTTTGGTTTGGTGGAGTGAATATTGTCGGTTACACCCTGATTATATACCTACTACTTGGGATGATTTGAAACTTGCCATGCGACATACTTTCGTCCCTGCTTATTATACTCGTGACATGATTAAGAAGTTGCAACACTTAAAACAAGGTAGTGAAACTGTAACAAAATATTATGATGATTTACAAACTACCTTGTTGCATTCCTCTTTAGAAGAAAGTGAAGATGATTTTATGGATAGATTTTGGGGAGGATTAAACCGTGATATTCAAGAGATACTAATTCATGAAGAGTGTTATCCTATGGACCATTTGTTTCATCTTGCTTGCAAAGCTGAACAGGAAATAAAACGACGTGTTGGCCACGAGGAGAACAAGCGCACGGTGCACATTCCAAGAGTTGATATGATTGTTCCTTCAACTACTAGGCATACTATGACAATCACATCCGTTGTTGTCAGGACTACATCACCTCCACCATGTGACACATCGCCCCCGAGAGTGGCTACATCATCTGAGTTGATCATAAGAGGTAATGACAAAGGTACTGATCTTCCATCTCTACATGAGAATGATGAATGCCTTGTCAATTTGAATGCACCATCTGATGAGCAACACACTACTTTGATCACACCACCTATTTTAGAGGACTACGTTGATAATTTGACTTTGCCATGTGATCAAACAACTGAAATACCAACAATTTTGAGTGCACCCATTGAATTAACTATTGATGCAAAAGAACCAATGTTTAATCATTTTGATATGACCTCTAATCTTGGTGATGATTCTGTGTTGAATGACTTATTGCATGTTTGCTTATTTAAGCATGTTGTAGCATGTAAATTTGATGCAAGTAAGGTTTATTCACAAATGTTGGGATGGTTTAATGATGACAATTGTCAATCTTTTGAAATGAATAAGAGCTTCACTTATATGTGCAAACTGAGTTGCAATATTTTCATGCCTTCTACTTCTTGTGCTAATTTTTTGGCTTTAGATTTTATGAACTATGCAAGTTACTCATCTATTCATGTGTCATATATGCAAAAATCAAGGGAAGTAAAAATGGATGACATATACATATACAACATGTACACCTTGTCTCTTTTGTTAGCCACATTTCAGATTAAGCAACGCCGAGGACGGCTTTATTTTCAAGAAGGGGAGGATGATGAGGACATGACTACCTTGGATATGACCAAAAATATTGCATATATGAATATTTGTCAGGTGATTTCTAGTGCAAACTATTCAATAATCTATTTATGTTATCCAGAACAAAAATACTTCACACACTTTTGTGTTTTGTCTAATTGTAGGTGTATGGGACATTTGTACAATCCACATATGAAGATAAGGAAGAAAGAGATGTTTATTTGCTGTCCAAAAAGTTCTTTCACGTCACTTTTGGCCCAAGAGAAGATAGAGTTCAAGTCTCTCACGTTCTGGATTCAGATTCGGACTGCACAGACATACCTGACTCAAAACGCACACAAGTTTTTCATACGGACTCCAAATTGAGTGATTCTTTTTTTGTTGGAAACTAGATTTCGTGCACTTTCCACCCCAATTGGAATCACCTTCAAATTCGTCCGGAGCGTTGAGTTGTGGACGAAACAATCTGATGCTACAGCAGAATCCGAGTCAAACTACAAGTCCAAAGGTGTTACATCACCTCCACTTGGGCCCATTGGCCTTGTACGACCTAGATTTAGTTTTAGGCTGCCTTGGGACGTCCTCCCACCTCCTTGGCCGCCACCCCTTGCTCCTATATAAGTAGATCCATCTAGTAGCTTTTCCTGGGGATTTGTTTAGTTAAAAGTTAGCCATTGCAACTTCGTCTACTTCGTTTGTGTCCAACGACCAGACCAAGACCGCTTCCGGATCCCCACCATTATCAATACCTCATATATATTTTGATAGAGGCGAGGGTCCTGATCTTTCAATGAGATGATGGATATCGCTTTGGTGGAAGTCGACTTTGACGATCCGACTACGAACGTGCGAGGACGTCGCGCCTTAAACCAACTCCGAGAGGTTATTGACCACGCCAGAGCACGATCAACCTGACCACGAGGGTCTGTTTCCTGCGAGCAAACGAAGAACAAGCAAGAAACTAAGATTGCAATCTGGATATTGCGAATATAAGATGAAAGCTTTATTGATCAAGGTGGGGTTCTGTGACGCCTTTGTCTGGTCGTTGAACACAAACGAAGTACGTGAGGTTGCAGCTATGGCGAACTTTTAATCTAAACAAAACCCAAATTCTAAACGATGCCCTAAGGGCTGTATATATGGAGGAAGAGGGGGGGAATTTCGTGGCCCTTGGTGGAGGGGTCCGAAATCAACCCTATCTCTTGTTTCCCCACACATACGGACTCTAAAAATAGCCTATACTTATGTATTTCGAAATTACATGGGCCTGGCCCAATAATAAGGTGACGCGGCACCTAAAATAGTCTCGGGACGAAATTTATGAAGTGGCGTCTTGTATATTTCGTCCAAGGCTTCATGCACCCATTATGGTGGCTTCAAAGTCCTGAAATCATCACTTGTAACTCCGTTCTTGTTTCCCTTGCGCATGCCATCATCTCCATGCTTGTTCTTGCTCCAATGTTCATCCTTCTCCAAGCTAGGCCCTTCATTTGTAAGCAAAACAAATGTATCCAATTTAGGCAGCATCATATTCTCATGAACATTAGAATCATTACCAAGAAACGAAAGTACCTGGTAATTTAGTTGGCGTGCACGAGCTCTAGTAATTGGTCCAGTATGTATAGCAGCAGGGGTTGTGGGTGTAACAATTGTATTGATGTCCTCATCATATTTGCAATATTCAGATTGCTTTATCATATTCTTGCTCGTTCTTTGATTGTTTGCAGGAATAGACCTTCGTGGTCAGGCTGACCGTGCTTCCGGCATCGTCAGTAACCTCAGGAGATTGGTTTAGCGATTGCCAAGGTGCAACGTCGTGCACGTCTGTAGTCGGATCGTCAAAGTCGTCTCCACCAAATCGATAGTTATCATCTCATCGAAAGATCGGGACACCCTCGCCTCTATCACTATGCTTTCACAACTTGACTTCAAAATATTTGGTTTGGAGACCATCAAAGATCAATATGTGCATGATGCTGATTTTAAAGATGTAATGCAGAATTGTAAAGAAGGAAGAATGTGGAACAAGTTCATCGTTAACGATGGATTTGTGTTTCGTGCTAACAAGCTATGCATTCCAGCTAGCTCCGTTCGTCTTTTGTTGTTGCAGGAGGCGCATGGAGGAGGATTAATGGGACACTTTGGTGTGAAGAAGACGGAGGACGTACTTGCTACACATTTCTTTTGGCCAAAGATGAGACGGGATGTTGAGCGTTTTATTGCTCGATGCACTACATGTCAAAAAGCTAAGTCACGACTCAATCCTCATGGTTTATATATGCCTTTGCCTGTACCTAGTGTTCCTTGGGAGGATATATCTATGGACTTTGTTTTAGGTTTACCTCGAACAAAGAAGGGGAGGGATAGCATATTTGTTGTCGTGGATAGGTTCTCGAAAATGGCACACTTTATACCATGTCATAAAAGCGATGATGCTGTTAATGTTGCTGATTTGTTCTTTCGTGAAATTATTCGCTTGCATGGTGTGCCAAATACTATTGTTTTAGATCGTGATACTAAATTTCTTAGCCACTTTTGGAGATGTTTATGGGCTAAGTTGGGGACTAAACTGCTTTTTAGTACTACTTGTCACCCCCAAACTGATGGACAAACTGAAGTAGTCAATAGAACATTGTCTACTATGCTTAGGGCTGTTTTGAAGAATAATAAGAAAATGTGGGAGGAATGCTTGCCTCATATTGAATTTGCTTATAATTGTTCATTGCATTCTACTACTAAGATGTGCCCTTTTGAAGTTGTGTATGGTTTCCTACCTCGTGCACCTATTGATTTGTTGCCTCTTCCATCTTCGGAGAAGGTTAATTTTGATGCTAAACAACGTGCTGAATTGATTTTAAAAATGCATGAGTTAACTAAGGAAAACATTGAGCGTATGAATGCTAAATATAAACTTGCTGGAGATAAGGGTAGAAAACATGTTGTGTTTGCACTGGGAGATCTTGTTTGGTTACATTTGCGTAAGGATAGATTTCCTGATTTGCGCAAATCAAAGCTAATGCCACGTGCTGATGGTCCCTTTAAGGTGTTAGAGAAAATAAATGATAATGCATATAAACTTGAGCTGCCTGCAGATTTTGGGGTTAGTCCCACTTTTAACATTGCATATTTGAAGCCTTATTTGGGTGAGGAAGATGAGTTTCCGTCGAGGACGACTTCATTTCAAGAAGGGGAGGATGATGAGGACATCAATACCATTGTTACACCCACAGCCCCTACTGCTACATATACGGGACCAATTACTAGAGCTCGCGCACGCCAATTAAATTATCAGGTACTTTCGTTTCTTGGTAATGATTCTAATGTTCATGAGAATATGATGCTGCCTAAATTGGATACATTTGTTTTGCTTACAAATGAAGGGCCTAGCTTGGAGAAGGATGAACATTGGAGCAAGAACAAACATGGAGATGATGCCATGCGCAAGGGGAACAAGAACGGAGTTACAAGTGATGATTTCAGGACTTTGAAGCCACCATAATGGGTGCATGAAGCCATGGACGAAATATACAAGATGCCACTTCATAAATTTCGTCCCGAGGCTATTATAGGTGCTGCGTCACCTTTTTATTGGGCCAGGCCCATGTAATTTCGAAATACATAAGTATAGGCTATTTTTAGAGTCCGTATGTGTGGGGAAACAAGAGATAGGGTTGATTTCGGACCCCTCCACCAAGGGCCACGAAATTCCCCCTCTCTTCCTCCATATATACAGCCCTTAGGGCACCGTTTAGACTTTGGGTTTTGTTTAGATTAAAAGTTCGCCATAGCTGCAACTTCGCGTACTTCGTTTGTGTTCAACGACCAGACAAAGGCGTCACAGAACCCCACCTTGATCAATAAAGCTTTCATCTTATATTTGCAATATCCAGATTGCAATCTTAGTTTCTTGCTTGTCTTCGTTTGCTCGCAGGAAACAGACCCTCGTGGTCAGGTTGATCGTGCTCCGGCGTGGTCAATAACCTCTCGGAGTTGGTTTAGCGATTGCTAAGGCGCGACGTCCTCGCACGTTCGTAGTCGGATCGTCAAAGTCGACTTCCATCAAAGCGATATCCATCATCTCATCGAAAGACGGGACACCTTTGCCTCTATCACCTTTCCTCTTTTGGGAGAGAAGAACAATGGCAGAAGCAGGTCGGGGTTTTCTTGAAGAAATGAGGAACAAGATGAGGGAGAAGCGAGTTGGGGTTTTCTTTTTCAAGAGAGGAAGCTGAGGGAGAAGAGTGAAATGATGGTTGCTTCGTCCGTCCAACTTACTGCTGGAAATGAGGGTGTTTTTTGATTTGACGGCTCATTGGGCACTACTGCGGCGCTTCGATCGGGGTAGTCTACCATGTAGTTGGGCACTCTACTACGGAGTAATTTAGTGCTTGGCTAGTGGATCCCGATGCTGGCTATCCCACATGTCGGTGAAAGTGAGTAGCAAGGTTCTCGACGACCATCGAGGAGGATCCGCATGGTAGAGCGTGTCCACTATTTTTCTGAAGAAAAAAATGCTTACAACAAGCGTTTCCACTCTTACAACGGATGAGTGCGAAACACGGCAGCCACTTGAAGTTACACAGTGCTCCGACTACTAGGCATGCGCAGTGGTTCATACATCAGTACTACATAATCTTGTTGCTAGTGTAGTAATATATGACGATAACAAATAATGTTGTGCGCATGTCAACTATATGAACAGTAATGTAACATAGTACCCCTTTTTTGACTGTCCGATCGAGAATGAACGATGAGATCAATGTTAACAGAACTAGGTCTACAGCGTATGAAGAGTACGGTGCTATAGTACTCCACGGAACATGAACCATATGAAGCACGAATCAGTGTTAGGCGGGGTATATGAAGGGTGCACGGGATGGGAGCAAAAGTTCCCTTCTCGACCCACTTTTCGGTGTTTGGCAGAGTGCATGAAGGGTGCATGAGTCCACACTAGTAGGTTAACACAAATACACTGGGAGCATGCATGAAGAGGGGTGTTGAGATGAGCATGCACGAAGAGGGAATAACTATATTGAGATGAGAATGCAACCAAACACATCCACACACTTTGTGCTACATTGACTGATCTGCACTATCTGAGTTTGATCCAACGGTCATGTTGTGCTGGGACATGGACATGCCCATGCAGAGGACACCTAAACACCACCGAAGTCTCTCTGCTTCTTGAGGCGCACGACATTGGTGATGCAGGGTGCAACCGCTCGCAGAGTCCACTCCCAGTCGATGGGAGCCAGCTCGTCAAAGACGGTGTCCAATGGCACGAATGGATTCCGGTGACAGAGCCCTGAGAGGATTCGCCCGGCAATAGCGATGGCAGCCTGCAACCCCTCCTTGTCTAGTTCCACCCCCACCATCGTGCGGAGACGACTCAGGTCCTCGGAGATATAGGTGAAGAAGGAGACCAGGTCAGGAAGCCGCAACTTGTTAAGTCAACGGGGTGGTCGAACGGGTTTAGCCCGATGGCTAGCATGGTCGCGCTACCACGACGGTAGGCATCACGCAGCCGCGTCACGTGCGTGGCAACATGGTCCACCAAGTGGCTGAGGCGATCCTCGACCTCATCACGGTCGGCCCGCTCGCGCTCCAGCCGGCTCGCCGTACGGCCTATCGTATCTCCCGCTTCCTGCAGCAATACCGCCGATGCCTTGAGCATATTTGTGGTGGACGCCTGCCGCTTTTAAAGATCCGTGAACTCCCGCACATAAAGGAGGAGCATGACACTCCTCTCCTCCTTGAGCTCACGGAGCTCCACGTCCTTGGCCCTGAGCTCCACATCCTTGCCCTGGAGCTCCTTTGTCAGGCGCCTCACCTGAGACTCCGTGATCTGCTGCGCTGCCATGGCACCAGGTAGAAGTAATGGGGAGAGGAATAAAAGGGGCCGAAATGGCTGTGCAATGCAATCTATGCGAAGGCGAAGGGAGCCAGCCAAGGAGCAGGGTGAATCTATTGGTTTTCACCATGGGAAAACACCAGTCGATGACTTTTCACATCAGGGAGCAGTGCATTTTACAGGCGGAGTCATCATGACTAATTGCTGCCGTGCCTGCTCCTGTCAATCAAAAAATTAAAAATCCTATCGCGCCTGCTCCCGTTAATCAAAAAATTAAAAATCCTGCCGCACCCAAAGACCAGAGCAACGCCGTGGTGGATAGTTAAATTTACCTACCGGCAAGGAGCTAAAAAAAGGTTTGAAAAGACAAATGTGGCGACGGCCTAGCTAATTGGTCACACTAGCCCAACTAGCTAGCCACCGTTCCTCACTGATGTACTCGACAGGAAAGGTGGTCATTCATGATTTGATGAATCATTTACTCCCTTCAGCGCTACGACCAAGGAGGACCCAGAAAACGCGCGGTAGGGCGTCCCACGTCATGGCAGGGAAGAATATATGCGTGCACCACACGGGTGGACCCCGAAACCACGTGGTAGGGTGTGCCACGTCTCGGCACGGTGGAAAAATGTGCGTGTAAAAATATATTGTATCAGACGTACTACTTATGGTTCGACCTCGGGACCCAGACAGTCAGTGGAAAACACCCCACTAGCCACAGAACTTCATCATGCTAATGTGGCACGGAGGATAGGTGTGGTTAGCTCCGTCTCGACCAGCCACAACGTCTCTTGTTCTAGGCGACTCTTCTATTTTCCAAGCTTTCTTAGTTATAATAACACCATGGCAAGCTAGCGCCGCTCTTCCTATGTGCCCGTGCGTCTAAAGGTTAGATGATAGAGAGGAGAGAGAGAGAGATCACAAACCTGGGACCCACCAGTAAGTGTGTCAACGGTCATACATGTGTTGACGAGCCACTCCCTCTACTCCACCCAACGTAATACTGTATAAAATCAAGTTATGGGACAAAGCCAACAAACATTGTTGTTTCAGGCTGTCGACTTACGCTTTGTTGTCCATGTTGCTAGTTTGAATCTTGTCTTTCAGATTTGCTAGTTTTTGGTCCAAATTTGATCAATGACAAGTGGGACCCCGTGTGTTGTTCCGATATTTCAGTGCAGGATGGTTTTTTTTGAACAAACACTTTGTGTGGTTAGACAAGTAACGCCACGAGTTACACATATTTTGCAAGTTTAGGAACAAAAATGATAGCGGCATAGAATATCACATCCACCCCACAACTTAGATGCTACGGTGATATGAGTTTTTACGTCGTTGGAACTGAGATCCAATGTCTTGGGAGTAGTCTTTGTAATTATGCGCAATTTCCAAACTCTCCAAGGGTGTTTTTGCAAATAAAACATTCAGGCCTCTTGTGTGCCGCTGCATCTTGGATCCAACGGCTCCCGTTGCTCATATTAGCTGCTCCCCGTAGCTTAATTAGCCGCTACGGTAATACAAGCATCTAGGTCATATGATCTGTGATCAGATGCCACATGCGTAGTACTTGTATTTTTTGCGCAATTCCAAAAATCTCTCAGGCATATATTGCAAAAATATTCAAACCTCCTACTGCGAGCCGTTAGATCTGCGGGAACTCGTATCACCATAGAATCTATGGTGTGGGAGTACCTCATATTCTCCAATGCGAGAAAACATCAGGTGCTCTTGTAGCTTGGACGCTACGGTGATACTTGCTTCGAGGTCGTTTGATCTAAGATCCAATGGCATCTGAGTAGTCTTTGTGCTTGTAAGCAGTGTCCGAACTCTTTGGGGGCTTTTTTGCTAAAAAAACATTCGAACAATTGAGGTGTTGTTGGATCACAAATCCAACAGCTCCGAAGAGCTTGTATCACCAAAGCATCTAAGGTGTGGTAGCACATGATATTCTTACATACAGGAGAATATGAGGTCCTCCTTCATCTTAAATGCTATGGTGATACGAGCTTCGCGGTCGTTGGATATGGGATCGAAGGGCATCTGAGTAGTTTTTGTACAAATTGTGTGCAATTCTCAAACTCAATAAGGTTTCCTGTAAAAATATTAATACATCTCGTGAGCTGCTATATCTCAAATCTACAATCTCCAAGCAACTCGTATCAGCATATAGCATCTAAGGTGTGGGGGCACATGATATTCTCCCGGGGAGGAGGGGGAGGGGAGTGCACAACCAATCGCTGTTTGGGAGGGTGGGGAAAAATATAATGTTCAAATAATACAATTTAAACAATCCTAAACAAAGCTTCACAATTTTATCTAAGGTCGAGGGGTTAATCCCGAACAATCTACATAACTCCACCTAAACACAACATTTGCATGTATGTAGTACTAGACTTAATATTCATGTTTCAATTTCCTGTTCATTTAAATATTGAATTGAGGACCATGCATGTCTTACATTTTACTCCCTTAATTCCTACATATTAGTCTTTTTAGAGATTTCAAATGGACTGCCACATACGGATGTATATATACATATTTTAGAGTGTAGATTCACTCATTTTGCTCCGTATGTAGTCACTTGTTGAAATCTCTAAAAGATAAATATTTAGGAACAGAAGGAGTATTTTTGAATTCGTGTCAGACATGCATGGTTTGGAAAAATAGATGCACTATACTTACTGGATTGTTGTTGTATTCGTGTGTGTTTGCGTGTGTGTGTGTTTGTGTGTGTGTGTGTGTGTGGTCATATGCTTGATACATACAAATTTTTCTCACCACCATACCGTTCATCTTTTTAAATTTGAATTTGCAATGAAAAACTTACTAGGGATACCATGAAATGTGAAATCCACATTGAGATCACTATATCACAAACTCACTCTAATTCAAGAACTCGTCATAAATCAATTACCACGTTGAGATTACTATTTGCAATGAAAATACGAGGATTGTAATACACATAGATTTGTTCGGCAATTTAAAAGATTCCTTTCGCATTCTCGAATGGTAGGAACCAACGACGTACCAGCCAAACCCTGGCTCATGTTGATCCTAAAAACAATCGGGCTCGGGTCCTTTTGGTGGCGTGCGTGGTACGCACACTAGCCAACCCCAACCAGTCGAGCTTCCGCGTTTCGAGTCGAAATATCTGGCGGCCAGAATTCCAGCCCTAGGAAATTCCCGTCATGCCCCCGGTCCATAATGACTACCGATGAACAAAGGAGGGATGCTTTAGTAAATAGACAACGTTACCTACCATGCCGAGCACGGTTCAATTCCCTCGGTCGCCGCTACCCAAGGTCACCCGTCAACTCCATTGCCTAGTACTAATAGGAGTCCTACACCAGGATGAGCATAGAATTGAGCCGTTTGTTCATGCCTAGTACTTGAGTTAATATATCAGGCAATGCACTGGTACGGAGGGATTATCCTTTTACTCTGCATATATAACTTGTCTGAAGTCTAATTAAGCAATTTTTTTGACCAAATCCATTCTTAAGAAATACAATAGGAAAGATGTATTGCTTGAAAATTTATTGCATGATGCAGGTTATGATATTGTTTAGAATCCTGGATTTTAAATTTTAGAAAATCCAAAAGTGTTCGGAAATTCATGAAACTGAGCATGGTCTCGTGATATGGCACAAATATTCCTATGTAATTTTTTTCTTCAATTTGAGACAAGGTGCTTATGAGAAGTTGCACAAATGTAGAGCCAAGGTATTTTGGAACAAAGACCTGTCACGTTAAGGCGAACGCTTTCACTATTCAATCCATGGGCGTTTACGTGCGGCCACGAGTCCTGCTTCTCATCGACAGGTGCCGTCTGAGCAAGCGTGTGAGTCGACGCGAGGCGTGTGAGCAGACCGCTGCGCAGGCTCACCAAGAGGCGAGCCCTTTAACCAGGCTCCGCCTCCCACCTTTGTCCCGACTGCCCCAACTTTTAATTGCGTCGATGCCGCAGTTTCAAATCAACCCCGCACTACCCGGTATCGCTACAATCTTCTCTCTTCCTCTCCGATTCTCCTGTCGTCTACCTCCAACCAGCCTGACCTAACCATACACCATGTCGCATCATGATGGTCTTCCATTAGTCTTCCAGTTTCCTGAGGAAGACACCCAACCGGAGTCTAATGAACATTATAGAGGCGAGGGTCCCGATCTTTCGATGAGATGATAACCATCGATTTGGTGGAGACGACCTTGACGATCCGACTCCAAACGTGCACGACCTTGCGCCTTAGCAATCGCTAAACCAATCTCCTGAGGTTACTGACGATGCCGGAAGCACGGTCAGCCTGACCACGAAGGTCTATTCCTGCAAGCAATCGAAGAACGAGCAAGAATATGATAAAGCAATCTGAATATTGCAAATATATATGAGGTATTGATAATGGTGGGGATTCATAAGCGGTCTTGGTCTGGTCGTTGGACACAAACGAAGTACACGAAGTTGCAATGGCTAACTTTTAACTAAACAAATCCCCAGGAAAAGCTACTAGATGGATCTACTTATATAGGAGCAAGGGGTGGCGGCCAAGGAGGTGGGAGGACATCCCAAGGCAGCCTAAAACTAAATCTAGGTCGTACAAGGCCAATGGGCCCAAGTGGAGGTGATGTAACACCTTTGGACTTGTAGTTTGACTCGGATTCTGCTGCAGCATCAGATTGTTTCGTCCACAACTCAACGCTCCGGACGAATTTGAAGGTGATTCCAATTGGGTTGGAAAGTGCACGAAATCTAGTTTCCAACAAAGAAAGAATCACCCAATTCGGAGTCCGTATGAAAAACTTGTGTGCGTTTTGAGTCAGGTGTGTCTGTGCAGTCCGAATCTGAATCCAGAACGTGAGAGACTTGGACTCTATCTTCTCTTGGGCCAAAAGTGACGTGAGAGAACTTTTTGGACAGCAAATAAACATCTCTTTCTTCCTTATCTTCATATGTGGATTGTACAAATGTCCCATACACCTGTAATTAGACAAAACACAAAAGTGTGTGAAGTATTTTTGTTCTAGATAACATAAATAGATTATTGAATAGTTTGCACTAGAAATCACCTGACAAATATGCATGTATGCAGGTGTATGGGACATTTGTACAATCCACATGTGAAGATAAGGAAGAAAGAGATGTTTATTTGCTGTCCAAAAAGTTCTCTCACGTCACTTTTGGCCCAAGAGAAGATAGAGTCCAAGTCTCTCACGTTCTGGATTCAGATTCGGACTGCACAGACATACCTGACTCAAAACGCACACAAGTTTTTCATACGGACTCCGAATTGGGTGATTCTTTTTTTGTTGGAAACTAGATTTCGTGCACTTTCCAACCCAATTGGAATCACCTTCAAATTCGTCCGGAGCATTGAGTTGTGGACGAAACAATCTGATGCTGCAGCAGAATCCGAGTCAAACTACAAGTCCAAAGGTGTTACATCATCTCCACTTGGGCCCATTGGCCTTGTACGACCTAGATTTAGTTTTAGGCTGCCTTGGGACGTCCTCCCACCTCCTTGGCCGCCACCCCTTGCTCCTATATAAGTAGATCCATCTAGTAGCTTTTCCTTGGGATTTGTTTAGTTAAAAGTTAGCCATTGCAACTTTGTGTACTTCGTTTGTGTCCAACGACCAGACCAAGACCGCTTACGGATCCCCACCATTATCAATACTTCATATATATTTGCAATATTCAGATTGCTTTATCATATTCTTGCTCGTTCTTCGATTGCTTGCAGGAATAGACCTTCGTGGTCAGGCTGACCGTGCTTCCAGCATCGTCAGTAACCTCAGGAGATTGGTTTAGCGATTGCTAAGGCGCAACGTCGTGCACGTTTGTAGTCGGATTGTCAAAGTCATCTCCACCAAATCGATAGTTATCATCTCATCGAAAGATCGGGACACCCTGACTCTATCACGCTCCTGGAGCCGAAGTCCAGAACATTGTGGCCTTCCTTGAAGTTACGGCCAACGCCCAAGAGTACGCCAACAATGGCGCAAGACGTCGCCGTCGCCGTGGGTCAGTGGCCTGTCGACACACATAGCATGACACAGAAGCCGCTTCCCACCGCAAGACGCCCCCGCTGCCACTGTGTAATCTAAATTTGCCATGAAAAACGTTCGGATTGCCAGGCGTAAAATCCCAACGTCTACAATGTCCATTTATTTTAGATTGATCACCGTATGAATGTAAAGTCGGAGTCAGACTGAATGAAATCTATGGTTTGATCGATTGAATGTTCTGCTAGAGCCATATCAAATTAAATTTAAAACATCATCAAGCCACATGTATTCCTTCTCATCCAACGACCTAGACTGCTTCAATGTCGAGCGCTCAACACGTTTAGCTTGCTATTAATTTCATGCCAAAAATATTGCTAATCACATAATGACACACAAATAATATTCTACTTAATATGCACATGCACTTAATATACTTCCAAATTAACGTGCTTTGCATGTACACATTGACTAGTACTACTTGTACGTGAAACTGATGCCGTAACTTGTGAACGCGTCTAGATATAGTCAACGGCAACATCGCCCGTGAGTTCTTTGTGTTTGCCCGTGCGTCTAAATGTAGAAGGGGACGAGAGAGAGAGAGCAGACATGGAACCCACCAGTAAGTGAAGGAGAATAGTACGTGCTAACTAGTCGGTCCCACTAATGTACTAAAAATAGTAATACATGTTATCCATTATATGAACAAAGGGGGAGGGTACAACAAACATTGTTGTATTACGTATGTTGCCTATTGACGTGCAGCTTGAAGGCCCTGGTCGCATGTTTGATCCTCGTCCTTTTTAATTTTAAATTTATATATGGGTCCAAATTTGTTTCATGACAGGTGGGCCCCTTGGTGTGTAGTTAGTAGCACTTTAATTTGTGGGTCGAAATTTGTTCCATTACAGGTGGACTATCGGTGTTTAGTTTTGTAGCTTATTTGTAATAATTAAAGAGAACAACTGAGTTTTTTTGCCAAAATACCATGGTGCGACGTTGAAGGCGAGAAAGGACGTGCGAGAGAGCGATGACCGACCAGAAGGAAATAAATTGGGGGAGGTGCGGGGGTTGCAATGGTGTTTGGAGTAGTTGTGGGCCAAATGCTACGAAAATATAATCTAAACCCACCGGAATAAAGTCCTACACAAATTAATCCAAGGTTAGATTCCCCCTCGCAATGTAAATAGCTCCGACTTTGCGACGGATGGAGTGGTAGCTTCAATATGTGGAAGATACGGTGTGCAAAAGCGAGGTCAATCGAGACACAAATAGATAGAGAGACAAAGTGAGTGTGGTCCAACATTCATTGAAAAGATATATATGCTCTGGAGAGATATTGTCCGAAGCTTTTGGGAAGGGTGAGTGTTGTAAGATAGAGCATGAGAGATGATCCAGTGACAGACATGTAGATATATATGTGCATGGGAGGAAGCAAGGCCAATCGACTACATATATAATGGGAGAGAGATTGAACGAGTGTGGGTCGTCATGCGATCGAAATTGTGAGACGGGTTGGAGAGAGTGACCTAGATAAACAATATGCGTGAGAGAGTATACAATATGAATATGTCAAATTGGGCTCAAACATGGAGATATATCGTTTGTGTCCGAGAAAGAGCGAGGTCAATCGAGACATACAGAGAGAGAGAGAGAGAGAGAGAGAGAGAGAGAGAGAGAGATTGAGTGAGTGTGGCCCGCCATGAGGTTGAAAGAGTGGGGGCGGCTTGGATGGACTCACCTAGATAGATAATCTGCGTGAGAGAGTGTAGATTGTGTCGATCGAGGCCCGAACAAGGAGATATATCATTTGTGTGTGAAAGAAAGCCAGTTTAATCAAGACCCAGATAAAGAGAACGACATTGAGCGAGTGTGGCAGTCTTGAGGGAGTGACCTAGATAGACAACGTGAGTGCATGCGCACAAGAGGTTGGGGGGCTAGATAGGCAATGCATGTATCTAGCGAGAGCGGGTGGGAGGGAGAGAGAGCTCGGCATGGGATGCAATGGCGGGTGTGTGAGGTAGATACCTTTGGTAAAAGAGTGGAAGAGGGGGTTGTGTAGTTGAAAGAGTTAGAGATTGAATCATGTAGAGAAAGAATGAACGTGTGTCGGAAACCGGTAGCTTCCTAAGGTGGTTAGGAGGGGAAGATTGACCGATACAGGAAGTATGTAGGGTGTGTGCCGGGGGGGGTGGGGGGTGGGGCTAAAAACAACATTTGAATGTAGACAGTACGAGACTTAATATCGATGTTTCAATTTAGTGTACATGGTAAGATTTGAACTGAGGACCATGCATATGGGTAATTATTCTGAATTCATGCCATACTAGGTTTGGAAAAGTTGACATTGACTCGATTGTTGTGCTATTTTGTAGGTCATATGTTTGAATCCATCTGAAGTTTTATCACTACCATGGTGTTCATCATATACATATGAAGTTGTATTAAAAAAGTACTGTGGATACCGTGAAATGGGAAATCCACGTTAGAATTGGAGATCGCTATGTGACACACACTCTAATTCAAATAAATCCTCATTAATTAATTTGTAGTATCTCATTTCGAATGACTAATTATTTGCAAGGAAAAAACGGGCGTGGTAATACATACAGATTCATTTGTAAATTAAAGAAGATTTGTTTACATTCTCAAATGTAGGCGCACCAGGCAGGCCAGTCGTGTCGTGGTGGTCGCATATGTCGTACGGACACTAGCACCCAACCACCCACCCCCCAAAAAAAGAATAACGACAAAATAAGTTCATGCTTCCAAGTTTCGGATTGAAATATCTGGCGGCCCCAATTCCGGCCCTACAAAATCTCCCTTCTCCACCGTCCCCTTCCGCGCCCAGATTGCTCAAATCCCTAATTCGCAGCCAACCCAAGCAAAGTTTGAATCGCCCCTCGTCTCGTCTCTTTCCCCACCTCTGTGCCGGACGACAATGACGGTCGCTCTTCACCTCCGTACCGGAGCTACCTCATCCACGCCTTCGTCCACTGCACCGGGTGGTTGTCAGATTTCGGGTGTCGGCAAAACCCTTGAGGTTCGAACACTAGGGTGCGCACGAAGATCTCCCCCCAGCTCACGCTCTCGCAACGATCTCAGAACCTAACTCACCGAACCTGAAGAACGAGGGACACAAGAGTTTCTACTGGTGCAGGCCACCGATGTGGTGTAATACCCTACTCCAGTGTGGTGTGGTGGATTGCCTTGTAGGCTGAGGATGAACAAGTACAAGGGAAGAACAGCCTCCTGAGGGGAGGTGTTCTTAAGCTCAGTGAGCTGGTGTGTATGAGGGTGGAATGGATCCGATCCCAGCTCTCCCCCTTTCTATGGTGGAGGCTAGTCCTATTTATAGAGGCCCTAGTCCTCTTCCCAAATATTAGGCGAGAAGGGATCCCACAACAGCCAATTGGAAGGGGGACAACTAGTACAAGCTATCCTGACAAAAGGTGGTCTTCGCCTGCCAAAGGCTCTAGTCGTGATGCCGTTGTGGGCTTCGCGATGACCTCCGTCCTGCCGTCCTGCTGGTCTTGGTCTTGCTGCACCGATATGGAAACCTTTGCCAGATGCCTCGGGACTCCTCACCTGCGCCTGCTCCTTTAGCACCAAAGAGGAAACCGGTACTCTGCGCCCGCTGGCGCCCTCCTGGCGCCCGCCAGGCCTTGGTTGTCATGGCTGACATCACAGAAACCTCACAAGGTGCCCCTCACCTTGATCTCGCCGCTCCTCGCGAGCCAGCCTAGCGAGGCTGCCCCTGAGGGGGTCTTGTGTCGTCCGCCTCGCGAGGCTTGGCCCCTCGCAAGGGTCTTGAGTGTTTACTGGTGAAGATGGTCCGTACCAGGCTGCTAGGGGAGCCACGCTATGGACCACAGGCAGGCAAGTTTGGGGACCCCCGTTCCCGGAACGCTGACAGGAGCCCCCGGGCCCAAGGCGCGCTCGCACTCGGCTTCGAGGCAAAGCCATGGGGCAAGTGCGGAGCGCCGCGGGCCCCATCCGCCTGCGGCCCTGATTGACGCGTGGCGACTGATGAGACGTGAGCGTCCCTGCTTCCCCACGCAGCCTTGATATACACCTGGCTAGGCGGCCACTGCGACCTACATAGTTACTCCCTCATCGCTGGCGACATACTCCCCCAACTCTTTGGCCTTCCCGCAACGACAAATTCTTCTTCTAATCTGTCCTGGGCTCCGTCCTCTCCATCGCCATGGCACCTAGCTGGACAAGGAAGGAGAAGAAGAAGCCCCAGTCCTCCGCCGAACCACCTCTGGCCTTCGGGTCAGCTGTCGGATGGTCGGTGGTGCTCAACCAGGAAGCCATGGACAAGGTCCGCCTTGCGCTCGCCGATTTCAACGAATGGGGGAAGACGGTGGCCTGGCCCGCATCCCGTGCCTCCATTGACAGGACAGTCACTGAGGTCCAACCTTTCCTTGAAGCCCTATGGGCCGGCCTGATCCCCCCTTTCTCCACCTTCTTCAACGCCGTGCTTTCTCATTACCAGATCCATATGCTACACCTAGATCCTCAATCCATCGCCCTCCTTGCTGTCTTTGCCTTCGTCTGCGAGGCCATGTTGGGAATTGCTCCTTCCGTGGCCCTACTTCGCCACTTCTTCTCACTACACCTGACCAACCCTCAGCAGTGCTTGGAATGCCTGAGCTTCCAGGCCGTGGCTGCGACGGTCGGCTCGAGGATTGAGTTCGAGCTCCCGCCATCAACAAGCGGGTTTCAGAAGCGGTGGGTATTCATGGACGTCGGCGTGCTCAGCCCCCTGCTCTCGCTTCCGTCGGCATCCGCCGTTCCCAACTCTGGCTGGGGCTATGAGAGGCTCGCTGACTCCCATCTTTCCTACGTCTGGCTCTGGTTGAAGAGGCTGAAGGATCTTGGCATGTCTGCACCCATGGTGGTGCATGAGTTCATCCAGCGCTGTGTTGCCCCGCTTCGGTGCCATTGTCGACCAATGTGGACCTTGTCCGGCAGCAAGGACCGCATGAGGCTTCATGAGTCCGGACTTTCCCTTGAGGCGCAGCAAACTATGCTTGAGATCTTGACGGGCGACCCGTCGCCAGCCAACATGCCGGAGGAGGGTTGTCTCTTGTACTATTGCTCGAACAAGGTGGATTTCGCGAGGCAAATGCCCTGTATCGATGAGTGGGGATTACGCCCGACCGATATTGAAGGGCCTCGCGAGAACCCGGTCCCCGTGGCTCCTTTGCCCGCCACCAGCGCGATGATCTCCCCGAAAGTGGGTGCAGGAGGGCGACCGCCATCGTCTGCTGGCGTCGTGGTTGCCGAGGAATCGGTGCTGCTCGGGGCTCCCGGAGGGCCGCCCACGGCCCTCAAGAGAACCATCTTGAGGAAGCGGCCAGAGGGGCGTTGCAGCCCGATGCTCCTGATGCTACAGCCCCCGAGGCCCCGGTGGATCACCGTGAGGCGGAGGATGGCACCCCCGAGGTAGCCCCCTCAGGAGCTACCCCAGCTGCGCCCGGAGCTGGTGATCGTTCTCTAGGCTTCGGTCAACTCCTACTGAACTTCGATGCGCTCCAGAAGAGGAAGGGGTCTCCAAGCTGCAGCGGTGATGCCTTCTGGCCATTGAAACAGAGGAAGTATGATAGAGGCGGAGGTGTCCCGTCTTTCGATGAGATGGTGGATTTCGCTTTGGTGGAAGTCGACTTTGACGATCCGACTACGAACGTGCGAGGACGTCGCGCCATAGCAATCGCTAAACCAACTCCGAGAGGTTATTGACCACGCCGGAGCACGATCAACCTGACCACGAGGGTCTGTTTCCTGCGAGCAAACGAAGAACAAGCAAGAAACTAAGATTGCAATCTGGATATTGCGAATATAAGATGAAAGCTTTATTGATCAAGGTGGGGTTCTGTGACGCCTTTGTCTGGTCGTTGAACACAAACGAAGTACGCGAAGTTGCAGCTATGGCGAACTTTTAATCTAAACAAAACCCAAAATCTAAACGATTCCCTAAGGGCTATATATATGGAGGAAGAGGGGGAAATTTCGTGGCCCTTGGTGGAGGGGTCCGAAATCAACCCTATCTCTTGTTTCCCCACACATACGGACTCTAAAAATAGCCTATACTTATGTATTTCGAAATTACATGGGCCTGGCCCAATAATAAGGTGACGCAGCACCTAAAATAGCCTCGGGACGAAATTTATGAAGTGGCATCTTGTATATTTCGTCCAAGGCTTCATGCACCCATTATGGTGGCTTCAAAGTCCTGAAATCATCACTTGTAACTCTGTTCTTGTTCCCCTTGCGCATGCCATCTCCATGCTTGTTCTTGCTCCAATGTTCATCCTTCTCCAAGCTAGGCCCTTCATTTGTAAGCAAAACAAATGTATCCAATTTAGGCAGCATCATATTCTCATGAACATTAGAATCATTACCAAGAAACGAAAGTACCTGGTAATTTAGTTGGCGTGCACGAGCTCTAGTAATTGGTCCAGTATGTATAGCAGCAGGGGCTGTGGGTGTAACAATTGTATTGATGTCCTCATCAAAGTATATCGCCAAAGACGAGTGAGAACCTTATCTTTATAGTTTCTCGAGTGATGCTTCCCCTCCTAACTATGGCTCCTCAGGGTCCCTTCTACTAGGGCGGCGAAATCTCCCGAGCAGCCACTTCCCCTTGCTTCGAGTCCCCTGCCGGTCTTGAGCGCCCCAAGCCAGCGTGCCGCACTTGGCGCGAGGTCGGCCGGAGAGGCAAGCGCGCCCGCCTTGCGCCTCGAACCTGCGTTCTTGCCGTCCCTTCTTCATGGCCTTGCCCGGGGGACAGGAGGTGTAGGGCTCCTCCCCTGGTTATGGATGGTGGCCGGATCACCTCAGTCTTGGCCTCTTCTTCAGCAACGAGCCTTTGTGATGAGGACATCAATACCATTGTTACACCCACAGCCCCTACTACTACATATACTGGACCAATTACTAGAGCTCGCACACGCCAATTAAATTATCAGGTACTTTCGTTTCTTGGTAATGATTCTAATGTTCATGAGAATATGATGCTGCCTAAATTGGATACATTTGTTTTGCTTACAAATGAAGGGCCTAGCTTGGAGAAGGATGGACATTGGAGCAAGAGCAAGCATGGAGATGATGCCATGCGCAAGGAGAACCAGAACGGAGTTACAAGTGATGATTTCAGGACTTTGAAGCCACCATAAGAGTGCATGAAGCCTTGGACGAAATATACAAGATGCCACTTCATAAATTTCGTCCAGAGGCTATTATAGGTGCTGCGTCACCTTTTTATTGGGCCAGGCCCATGTAATTTCGAAATACATTAGTATATGCTATTTTTAGAGTCCGTATGTGTGGGGAAACAAGAGATAGGGTTGATTTCGGACCCCTCCACCAAGGGCCACGAAATTCCCCCTCTCGATGGTTTATTATTAGGCTTCATTTGTTGCTCAAATTCTTTTGCCACAATCTGATTTTCACTCTTATTCGTCTCCTGTTTTGCTTTATTAGCTCTATTAATATCATCTTTCAAAATGGAATCAGGAGTCATAGGAAGCAAAGTAATATTTTTATCCTTATGAACAAGAGTATAGTGATTGTTTCTACCATGGTGTACAGAATTTTTATCAAATTGCCATGGTCTACCAAGTAATAAGGAACATGCTTGCATAGGTACCACATCACAATCAACATAATCAGCATATGTAGAGATACTAAAATGCACACGAACAGTACGTGTTACCTTAACCTTGCCACTGTTGTTGAACCATTGGATGTAGTACGGATGTGGATGTGGTCTTGTGGTGAGAGAAAGCTTCTCCACCATCTCCATGCTAGCCAAGTTGTTGCAGCTCCCTCTGTCTATGATGACGCGCACAGAACGTTCCTTCACAACTCCCTTGGTATGGAACAAATTGTGCCTCTGATTTTGCTCAGCTTGTGTGACCTGCACACTCAAAACACGTTGAGCAACTAAACATTCATACCTGTCAGCGTCTTCAGGAGCCATGTATTGCGTCTCATGATCAGAATCATCTCCACCATGTTCTTCACGTGTAATAAGAGCCAAAGTCTCCTCATCATAGTCACTAGCGGACTCATATCCACCATCCGCGGTAGCAATCATCACACGCGGAGATTTGCATTCTCTCGCATAATGACCTCCTCCCTTACAACGACGACAAATAATATCACTTGTGTGCCCTGTTGATGCCATGGAAGAAAAAGAACGTTGTGCAGGCCCCGCAGGTGCGCTCTTGGCAGATAATGGTGGTTGTGCCTGTTTTCTTGTATCACGGCTGGAGGTGGCACCGGATGGAGGTGCTGGTGCAGTTGAAGTAGAAGATGCACGTGGTGTCCATGATGAAGGTCGGCCTGCAGAAAAGTTAGTTCGCCCCAATGCTTGTCGATCCTGCACTTCACGTTCAGCTTTACAAGCAAGATGGAATAAACGAGTGATATTAGTATACTCCTTATAGTCTAGAATGGTCTGAATCTCTCTATTTAATCCACCCAGAAAACGTGCAAGCATAGCTTCATTCTCCTCAACAATACCACATCTAATCATGCCAGTTTGTAATTCCTGATAATATTCTTCTACAGAATTTTTCCCTTGTCTTAAACGCTGCAATTTTTGAAGCAATTCACGTTGATAATATGGTGGAACCCAACGCGTACGCATAGCAGTTTTCAAAGTGATGAGGACATCAATACAATTGTTACACCCACAGCCCCTGCTGCTATACATACTGGACCAATTACTAGAGCTCGTGCACGCCAACTAAATTACCAGGTACTTTCGTTTCTTGGTAATGATTCTAATGTTCATGAGAATATGATGCTGCCTAAATTGGATACATTTGTTTTGCTTACAAATGAAGGGCCTAGCTTGGAGAAGGATGAACATTGGAGCAAGAACAAGCATGGAGATGATGGCATGCGCAAGGGGAACAAGAACGGAGTTACAAGTGATGATTTCAGGACTTTGAAGCCACCATAATGGGTGCATGAAGCCTTGGACGAAATATACAAGATGCCACTTCATAAATTTCGTCCCGAGGCTATTTTAGGTGCTGCGTCACCTTATTATTGGGCCAGGCCCATGTAATTTCGAAATACATAAGTATAGGCTATTTTTAGAGTCCGTATGTGTGGGAAAACAAGAGATAGGGTTGATTTCGGACTCCTCCACCAAGGGCCACGAAATTCCCCCCCTCTTCCTCCATATATACAGCCCTTAGGGCATCTTTAGACTTTGGGTTTTGTTTAGATTAAAAGTTCGCCATAGCTGCAACTTCGCGTACTTCGTTTGTGTTCAACGACCAGACAAAGGCGTCACAGAACCCCACCTTGATCAATAAAGCTTTCATCTTATATTCGCAATATCCAGATTGCAATCTTAGTTTCTTGCTTGTTCTTCGTTTGCTCGCAGGAAACAGACCCTCGTGGTCAGGTTGATCGTGCTCCGGCGTGGTCAATAACCTCTCGGAGTTGGTTTAGCGATTGCTAAGGCGCGACGTCCTCGCACGTTCGTAGTCGGATCGTCAAAGTCGACTTCCACCAAAGCGAAATCCACCATCTCATCGAAAGACGGGACACCTTTGCCTCTATCAAGTGGTATCAGATTTCCAGGTTGCTCGGTGAGATTTTACAGTTTTTCGTAGTTTAGATCGAGTCTGTTCTTCATACCTACAGTCCACGAAAAAGCCACCAAAAAAAAATTAGGGTTAGTTCATCATATCCGAACCAATCTGAGCCTTTGCATAATCTTTTTAGGGTTTTGCTTTGTTGAATTTGCGGTTGCATCGTCGTGTCTAGTTGCTGGTCTTAGAGTCTAGTCTTTTAGAGTTTCGAGTTCTGGTCATAAGTTGTCACGCCGCCGCCGCACCATCATCATCGCCCCTGCCGTCTACCACCACCGCTCCGAATCCGTATCCATATACCACCACCAATCCGTGTCCATATACCACCACTGATAGAGGCAAAGGTGTCCCGTCTTTCGATGAGATGGTGGATTTCGCTTTGGTGGAAGTCGACTTTGACGATCCGACTACGAACGTGCGAGGACGTCGTGCCTTAGCAATCGCTAAACCAACTCCGAGAGGTTATTGACCACGCCGGAGCACGATCAACCTGACCACGAGGGTCTGTTTCCTGCGAGCAAACGAAGAACAAGCAAGAAACTAAGATTGCAATCTGGATATTGTGAATATAAGATGAAAGCTTTATTGATCAAGGTGGGGTTCTGTGACGCCTTTGTCTGGTCGTTGAACACAAACGAAGTACGCGAAGTTGCAGCTATGGCGAACTTTTAATCTAAACAAAACCCAAAGTCTAAACGATGCCCTAAGGGCTGTATATATGGAGGAAGAGGGGGGAATTTCGTGGCCCTTGGTGGAGGAGTCCGAAATCAACCCTATCTCTTGTTTCCCCACACATACGGACTCTAAAAATAGCCTATACTTATGTATTTCGAAATTACATGGGCCTGGCCCAATAATAAGGTGACGCAGCACCGAAAATAGCCTCGGGACGAAATTTATGAAGTGGCATCTTGTATATTTCGTCCAAGGCTTCATGCACCCATTATGGTGGCTTCAAAGTCCTGAAATCATCACTTGTAACTCCGTTCTTGTTCCCCTTGCGCATGCCATCATCTCCATGCTTGTTCTTGCTCCAATGTTCATCCTTCTCCAAGCTAGGCCCTTCATTTGTAAGCAAAACAAATGTATCCAATTTAGGCAGCATCATATTCTCATGAACATTAGAATCATTACCAAGAAACGAAAGTACCTGGTAATTTAGTTGGCGTGCACGAGCTCTAGTAATTGGTCCAGTATGTATAGCAGCAGGGGCTGTGGGTGTAACAATTGTATTGATGTCCTCATCACTAGCGGACTCATATCCACCATCCGCGGTAGCAATCATCACACGCGGAGATTTGCATTCCCTCGCATAATGACCTCCTCCCTTACAACGACGACAAATAATATCACTTGTGTGCCCTGTTGATGCCATGGAAGAAGAAGAACGCTGTGCAGGCCCCGCAGGTGCGCTCTTGGCAGATAATGGTGGTTGTTCCTGTTTTCTTGTATCACGGCTGTAGGAGGCACCTGATTGAGGTGCTGGTGCAGTTGAAGTAGAAGATGCACGCGGCGTCCATGAGGAAGGTCGGCCTGCAGAAAAGTTAGTTCGCGCCAATGCTTGTCGATCCTGCACTTCACGTTCAGCTTTACAAGCAAGATGGAATAAATGAGTGATATTAGTATACTCCTTATAGTCTAGAATGGTCTGAATCTCTCTATTTAATCCACCCAGAAAACGTGCAAGCATAGCTTCATTCTCCTCAACAATACCACATCGAATCATGCCAGTTTGTAATTCCTGATAATATTCTTCTACAGAATTTTTTCCTTGTCTTAAACGCTGCAATTTTTGAAGCAATTCACGTTGATAATATGGTGGAACCCAACGCGTATGCATAGCAGTTTTCAAAGCAGCCCAAGTAGTTGGAATAGGATATAATCTACAATGTTCAGACCACCATACACATGCAAAACTAGTGAAAGCACAAACAGCAGCAGCAACTCGTCTCTCCTCAGGATATTGTAAACATGTAAATCGTTGTTCAGTTTCTAACTCCCAAGTAAGATATATATCAGGAACATATCTACCCTCAAATGGTGGAATATTCAATTTCAGTTTAGGAATATGGACATCATCTCGTACCTGAGGTGGTGGTGCAGGCCTACCATTACGAATATATACCTGAGGTCGACCTGCTGGTGGTGGTACAGGTGGCTGCACGTAGTGTTGATTTTGATCAACCTCATCCTCATAATCTCCCACATAATCATCCTCCTCCACATCAGCAGCAGGAGCCACAAAAGTATCAACAGCAGCACCAACAGTTTGGCCAAACGCAAGAGGAACACGGCTTGCTCGGCGGAGGTCTGCTTCGCGACGTGGAGGTAGTCGTTGTTGTTGTTGTTGGAGAGGTGCGTTAGGTGCAGCGGGTGGTGGTGGTGGAAGACGCGCGAGCAATTCATTAAACTTGTTATCGAGCTTTGTTTCGAACGTCTTCTCAAGGCCAGTGATCTTCTCCATGGCCTCTTCAAAATTGTTCAGCACATCTTGCACCTGTTCAGTCATCATTTGCTGAAACTTATCATGAAGCTCCTTGTTCGATAAATTCTCCCAGTCAATCTTGTCGGCTTGTGATCCTGGCATGGTTAGCAGCAATAGAAACACACAAGAATATGATCCTACAGACTACGAACAAGTGGTGGTGGTGGGTGTCACAAATCCGTCAAGCAAATCTCAAATTCTTACCAGTTCTTACCCAGCAGCAGGCGGTGATCGGCAACCGTTGTAGTCAAAAACTCTCAAAGCTTGGATAGAGCGATTACCAGGGAGAGTCAAACGCACGACGTAGATGTATGTGGAGCTGGGAAGGCTTATAATATGGTAGCAAAAAGGGTCAGCAATAATCAATTCAGAGATGCAAAGTTGAATAAACGCTCAACGACGGTACTGTGATGGTCCTAGGCTAGACTGTGCTAGAGACGCGAGCCTAGAACACTAACAAAATCACGGCGCGGCACGTAAACAAGGGAAAAGCACACTCTGAAATTTTTTATTTGTTCGCTCTTTTTTTTTTTGCGCTCTTTTTTTTTGCGCTGTTTTTTTTTTTTTGCGAAAAATCACTATTATGGCGAGTGTCTCAAAACTCTTCCTAGCTCAAACTGACAGGATGGGCACGAAATTTTTTCGACCAATTTTTTTTTTTCGACTGCCCGGACCCAAAAACTGGAAACGGGTCAAAAAAAACTTCCTATAATGGCACCTGTCTCAAAACACTCAAAAACACCTAAAAATAGGATAGCCAGAAATTTTTTCAAAAAATGCGTTTTCGAAAAATTTTGGGCCTAAACGGAGCGTGGCTAACCGACTCTTTTTTTTTTTCCGAAACCTACTCCAGCAAGGAAACACGAATCGGAATCTAGATGGATCCCGAAAACAAACCTAATAAGCAAAGAACTCGGATTGGTGGTGGATATATGGTGGTGGTATATGGCAGCGGTGGTGGTAGCGGTGGTAGTATATGGATATGGATCGGTGGTGGTATATGGACACGGATTGGTGGTGGTATATGGATACGGATTCGGTGCGATGGTGGTAGCTGGCAGGGGCGATGATGATGGTGCGGCGGCGACGTGACAACTTAAGACCAGAACTCGAAACTCTAAAAGACTAGACTCTAAGACCAACAACTAGACACGACGACGCAACCGCAAATTCAACAAAGCAAAACCCTAAAAAGATTATGCAAGGCTCAGATTGGTTCGGATATGATGAACTAACCCTAATTTTTTTTGTGTGGCTTTTTCGTGGACTCTAGGTATGAAGAACAGACTCGATCTAAACTACGAAAAACTGTAAAATCTCACCGAGCAACCTGGAAATCTGATACCACTTGATAGAGGCAAAGGTGTCCCGTCTTTCGATGAGATGGTGGATTTCGCTTTGGTGGAAGTCGACTTTGACGATCCGACTACGAACGTGCGAGGACGTCGCGCCTTAGCAATCGCTAAACCAACTCCGAGAGGTTATTGACCACGCCGGAGCACGATCAACCTGACCACGAGGGTCTGTTTCCTGCGAGCAAACGAAGAACAAGCAAGAAACTAAGATTGCAATCTGGATATTGCGAATATAAGATGAAAGCTTTATTGATCAAGGT
>NW_021267509.1:0-1221 GCF_002162155.2 Triticum dicoccoides
TTGCTGAAATCTAGCTCATCAATATCAGATTTGGTGGCAAATAAACATGCACTTTTCAATTTAATTTCAGAAGCAACACTAGATGGTTTATTATTAGGCTTCATTTGTTGCTCAAATTCTTTTGCCACAATCTGATTTTCACTCTTATTCGTCTCCTGTTTTGCTTTATTAGCTCTATTAATATCATCTTTCAAAATGGAATCAGGAGTCATAGGAAGCAAAGTAATATTTTTATCCTTATGAACAAGAGTATAGTGATTGTTTCTACCATGGTGTACAGAATTTTTATCAAATTGCCATGGTCTACCAAGTAATAAGGAACATGCTTGCATAGGTACCACATCACAATCAACATCATCAGCATATGTAGAGATACTAAAATGCACACGAACAGTACGTGTTACCTTAACCTTGCCACTGTTGTTGAACCATTGGATGTAGTAAGGATGTGGATGTGGTCTTGTGGTGAGAGAAAGCTTCTCCACCATCTCCATGCTAGCCAAGTTGTTGCAGCTCCCTCCGTCTATTATGACGCGCACAGAACGTTCCTTCACAACTCCCTTGGTATGGAACAAATTGTGCCTCTGATTTTGCTCAGCTTGTGTGACCTGCACACTCAAAACACGTTGAGCAACTAAACATTCATACCTGTCAGCGTCTTCAGGAGCCATGTATTGCGTCTCATGATCAGAATCATCTCCACCATGTTCTTCACGTGTAATAAGAGCCAATGTCTCCTCATCATAGTCACTAGCGGACTCATCCGCGGTAGCAATCATCACACGCGGAGATTTGCATTCCCTCGCATAATGACCTCCTCCCTTACAACGACGACAAATAATATCACTTGTGTGCCCTGTTGATGCCATGGAAGAAGAAGAACGCTGTGCAGGCCCCGCAGGTGCGCTCTTGGCAGATAATGGTGGTTGTGCCTGTTTTCTTGTATCACGGCTGGAGGTGGCACCGGATGGAGGTGCTGGTGCAGTTGAAGTAGAAGATGCACGTGGTGTCCATGATGAAGGTCGGCCTGCAGAAAAGTTAGTTCGCCCCAATGCTTGTCGATCCTGCACTTCACGTTCAGCTTTACAAGCAAGATGGAATAAACGAGTGATATTAGTATACTCCTTATAGTCTAGAATGGTCTGAATCTCTCTATTTAATCCACCCAGAAAACGTGCAAGCATAGCTTCATTCTCCTCAACAATACCACATCTAATCATG
>NW_021267510.1:0-2074 GCF_002162155.2 Triticum dicoccoides
GCCAGGTCTTAAGTGCATAGACTACAGCTGCAAGCTCCAGATCATGAGTAGGATAATTCTCCTCATGTGGGTGCAATTGCCGTGAAGCGTAGGCAATTACGTGTCGATCTTGCATGAGAACGCAACCTAGTCCTTGTCGCGAGGCGTCGCAGTAGATAACAAAGTCCTTGGAGAAGTCTGGCGGTACCAGCACGGGAGCAGAGGTCAGGCGTCTTTTCAGTTCCTGAAAGCTGTGCTCACATTGTGGAGTCCACTCGAACTTCTTATCTTTCTTGAGGAGTTCGGTTAGAGGTTTGGCAACTTTGGAGAAGTTCTCGACAAAGCGACGACAATAGCTCGCTAAGCCCAGAAAACTCCGAACTTGCTTGACCGATTCAGGCGGTGTCCAATTAAGGACGGCTTGAACTCGCTCAGGGTTAACAGCAATACCTTTACCAGATATTACATGACCCAGATAGGTCACTTCTGGCAACCAGAATTCACATTTAGAGAATTTGGCATAAAGGCGATGCTCTCGAAGTTTCTGCAACACTAGCCTTAGATGTTCGGCATGTTCTTCCTCGTTCTTGGAGTAGATGAGTATATCATCGAGGTAAACCACGACGAATTTATCCAAATACTCCATGAAGATTGAGTTCATTAACCGAGAAAAGGTGGCTGGAGCGTTGGTTAATCCGAAGGACATGACGGTGTACTCGTATTGGCCATAACGGGTAACAAAGGCCGTTTTAGGGATGTCCCCGTTTCTGATTTTGATTTGATGGTAGCCCAACCTCAAATCCATTTTGGAGAAGACTGAGGATCCAGCGAGCTGATCGTACAGGTCGTTGATCCTGGGAAGCGGATATTTGTTCTTGATTGTGACCAAATTGACAGGTCGGTAATCTACAACCATCCGGTCCGTACCATCCTTCTTCTTGACGAATAGGACGGGGCAAGCCCACGGAGAAGAGCTAGGTCGGATGAAACCCTTTTTCAAGGACTCATCGAGTTGTTTCTTAAGTTCGGCTAGTTCTAGTGGTGCCATCTTATAAGGTCTTCTAGCAATCGGAACAGTTCCGGGGATGAGGTCTATTACGAACTCAACATCCCTGTCAGGTGGAACACCTGGCAATTCCTCTGGGAAGACATCCGGGAAGTCACGGACTACCGGCACGTCCTCAAGGTCTGGCAAAGGGCTGGCGTTAAGAGAATATAGCTGTCGCTTAGCTATTCGGGTCAAGACATTGACTATCTTTCCCGAAGGGTGGGTGAGTTGAACAGTCCTAGAGAAACAATCGATTTGGGCATGATGAGCCGACATCCAGTCCATACCCAAAATGATATTAATATCTGAAGATTTAAGGGCTATCAAAGACGCGAGAAAAACAAGTCTGTCGACTTGGATTTCATTTCCATGGCTTACTCTAGAGGTTTGCCATTTGGATCCCGGAGTTTGAATTACCATAGAGGTTGGCATATCACCGAATGCGACGTTATGCAAGCGAGCATAGTTTTCAGATATAAAAGAATGAGAGGCTCCTGTATCGAAAAGAACAGATGCTGGGTGGCAATTAACAAGAAGCGTACCGAGAACGACGTTGGGATCCTCTTGAGCTTCTTCGGCAGAGATACAGTTGACATGGCCACGTGAAGCGGCGACCGGCTTGGCGTGGAATATTTTTCTTGTCGGCTTGCCACGGCCAACAGCTTTAGCAGATTGGTTGGGGTTGGTCTGGGGACACTCACGCATATAGTGACCAGATTCCCCACATTTGAAACAAGTCACGGAACTGGTACGTGGAGGAGCATTATTGGTTGGACCCCCATAGGGCTTGGCCGGTGCAGACTGTTGAACAGGGCGAGGCGCCTGGAAAGATGGCCTCGGTGTGAACCTGGGTGGCAGGGCGGTGTTGGGCACCCACACGCGGCGCTTCTGAGGACCAGCACCGGATGAGGAACCCATGTCACGGCCATGCTTGCGTGTTGCGTCATAGTCAGTCTGACCAGTTTCAGCACTGATGGCTTTGTTGACAAGTTTCTGAAAAGATGTGCACTCATGCAGACGGAGGTCGCGGCGAAGCTCAGGACTAAG
>NW_021267511.1:0-827 GCF_002162155.2 Triticum dicoccoides
CGCACCCCGCTGCCGCCGCCGCCGCCCCGAGCCCCGCCCGCCGCCGACACCGTTCGCCGGAGCCGCCGCCGCCGCCGACCGCCGCCGCCGAGGTTGACCCGCCACCAGTTATTCCTAGAAAACCGTTCGGTTTTCGCCGGTTTTCATTCGGCTTTTTTAGATTCGTTTTTTTATTATTGAGATTGTTTTTTTCGGTTTAGGTTAATTAGCGAGCGTTCGCTCGTTCGTTCGTCTTAACGAACGCGTTCATCGTTTAGAGGACTTGGAGTGCAAGTCAAGAAGCAGCTGAGGCTCCCACGAGATAGGAGGGCACCCCCCCTATAGGGCGCGCCCCCTGTCTCATGGGCCCCTCGGGCGGCCACCAACGTACTTCTTCCTCCTATATATACCTATGTACCCCGAAAACATCCAGGGGGCAGACGAAACACAATTTCCACCACCGTAACCTTCTGTATCCGCGAGATCTCATCTTGGAGCCTTCACTGGCATTCTGCCGGAGGGGGAATCGACCACGGAGGGCTTCTACATCAACACCCTTGCCTCTCCGATGAGTTGTGAGTAGTTTACCACAGACCTACGGGTCCATACTTATTAGCTAGATGGCTTCTTCTCTCTTTTTGGATCTCAATACAATGTTCTCCCCCTCTCTTGTGGAGATCTATTCGATGTAAACTCTTTTTGCGGTGTGTTTGTCGAGATCCGATGAATTGTGGGTTTATGATCAAGTTTATCTATGAATAATATTTGAATCTTCTCTGAATTCTTTTATGTATGATTGAGTTATATTTGCAAGTCTCTTCGAATTATCAGTTTGGTTTGGCCTACTA
>NW_021267512.1:0-1722 GCF_002162155.2 Triticum dicoccoides
CCGAACACGAAGATCTGTCCGGGGAAAAAATCCTCACCCTGGACTGCGTTGTTGTTGATTGGAGAAGCCATCAAGCCTATCGGTGACGACACAGAGGAACTCTCAATGAAAGCACCAATGTCGGTGTCAAAACCGGCGGATCTCGGGTAGGGGGTCCCGAACTGTGCGTCTAGGCGGATGGTAATAGGAGACAAGGGACACGATGTTTTTACCCAGGTTCGGGCCCTCTCGATGGAGGTAAAACCCTACTCCTGCTTGATTGATATTGATGATATGGGTAGTACAAGAGTGGATCTACCACGAGATCAAGGAGGCTAAACCCTAGAAGCTAGCCTATGGTATGATTGTTGTAATGGTTGTGTGTCCTACGGACTAAAACCCTCCGGTTTATATAGACACCGGAGAGGGCTAGGGTTACACAGAGTCGGTTACAATGGTAGGAGATCTACATATCCGTATCGCCAAGCTTGCCTTCCACGCCAAGGAAAGTCCCATCCGGAAACGGGACGAAGTCTTCAATCTTGTATCTTCGTAGTCTTGGAGTCCGGCCGATGATGATAGTCCGGCTATCCGGACACCCCCTAGTCCAGGACTCCCTCAGTCAGTCCATCATATATCATCATAATTACCTTTCACTTGCACGATCGAACGGTGTGAATAATAATAAGAGTGCACGTGCATTGGACTAAGCTGGAATCTGCGAGCATTCAATAAACAGGAGAAGACAAGGCAATATGGGTTCTTGGTTAAATCAACAATGATGCATATAAGAGCCACTTCAACAATTTAATCATGGTCTTCTCCTACTGACCCCCAAAGAAAAGAAAAGAAATAAAAACTATTTACATGGGAAAGCTCCCAACAAGCAAAAGAAGAACGGGAAATATTTTTGGGTTTTCTTTTTAATTATTACTTCTGCAGCAGGAAAAATAAATTACTACTAATTTATTTGGTTTTTCTTAAGGTTTATTAACCACACAAGAAGAAAGCAGGAAAAAGAAAATAAACTAGCATGGATATTACAGTGAAAGAGTATGAGTACCGACATCTAGTAATGAGTGTGTGTGAACATAAATGTAATGTCGGTGGGAAATACGTACTCACCCAAGCTTAGGCTTTTGGCCTAAGTTGGTATATTGCCAGGGATAGCCTAGCGGATACCCGTAGGTGTAGCTGGGGTCGTACTACAACGAAGAATAGTTGGGATCATACTGTGATGAGGAGGTCTCTGACTGCCACTGGCTGGCAACCGCCTCTAGATCCCAAGAGTAAACAGACTGTCGTGGAGGATCATCTTGTGGCTCCGGTTCCGGGGCTGGTGCAGGATTCCGATAGGCTTGAACGGACGCCCACAGAATGATGTGAGGACCTGCAGACAAGTTAAACAAAGAGGGAGCAGGCAAAGTAATAGTCTCAGGGTGATGTTTATCAAAGTACAATTTATATTTAAGCTCCCCTTTGTGACTCTTAACAATAAAATCATGCGCTAGCATACTCTTATAATCTAAATGGGCACGGGGCAACGATGTTTCTTCTTTCTCCAAATTCCTAATAAGTATGCCAAAATATTCAGCTAGGTGTGAAGCATAAATGCCTCCAAAGATGGGGCCCTTAGTACGGTTCAGACTCAACCGTCTAGCAACAATTCCACCCATACAAACAGAGTTATTGCAGTATAAACCGTGGAACAAAATAATAATATCAGGAACACTAAGGTTTCCA
>NW_021267513.1:0-647 GCF_002162155.2 Triticum dicoccoides
CATTACCGCGACGACGTCCGCCTCGACTCGCGTTATGCTAAGACAGGATGGCACTGGTGTCACGTGCTCGTCTCGGCGTCTGTCGTCGCTACCGCGACGATGTCCGCCTCGACTCGCGTTACGCTAAGACAGGGTGACACTGGTGTCCCGTGCTCGTCTCGTCGTCCGTCATCGCTACCGCGACGACGTCCGCCTCGACTCGCGTTACGCTAAGACAGGTTGGCAATGGTGTCACGTGCTCGTCTCAGCGTCCGTCGTCGCTACCGCGACGACGTCCGCCTCGACTCGCGTTACGCTAAAAAAGGGAGGCAGTGCTGTCACGTGCTCGTATCAGCGTCCGTCGTCGCTACCGCAATGACGTCCGCCTCGACTCGCGTTACGCTAAGACAGGGCGGCACTGGTGTCACGTGCTCGTCTCGGCGTCCGTCGTCGCTATCGCGACGACGTCCGCCTCGACTCGCATTACGCTAAGACAGGGAGGCAGTGGTGTCACGTGCTCGTCTCGGCGTCCATCGTCGCTACCGCGACGACGTCCGTCTCGACTCGCGTTACGCTAAGACAAGGTGGCACTGGTGTCACGTGCTCGTCTCGGCCTCCGTCATCGCTACCGCGATGACGTCCGCCTCGACTCGCGTTACGCTAAGACA
>NW_021267514.1:0-1116 GCF_002162155.2 Triticum dicoccoides
TTCCAACATATATCGTCAGCTCACCTTTAGCTAGTCTCCGTTTATTCCGTAGCTTTTATTTCGAGTTACTAACACTTAGCAACCGAACCGGTATCCAATACCCTGGTGCTACTAGGAGTACTAGTAAAGTACACATTAACATAATGTATATCCAATATACTTCTATCGACCTTGCCAGCCTTCTCATCTACCAAGTATCTAGGGTAATGCTGCTCCAGTGGTTGTTCCCCTTATTACAGAAGCACTTAGTCTCGGGTTTGGGTTCAACCTTGGGTTTCTTCACTAGAGCAGCAGCTGAATTGCCGTTTCATGAAGTATCCCTTTGTTCCCTTGCCCTTCTTGAAACTAGTGGTTTCACCAACCATCAACAATTGATGCTCCTTCTTGATTTCTACTTTCGCGGTGTCAAACATCATGAATATTTCAAGGATCATCATATCTATCCCCGATATGTTATAGTTAATCACGAAGCTCTAGCAGCTTGGTGGCAATGACTTTGGGGAAACATCACTATCTCATCTGGAGGATCAACTCCCACTCAATTCAAGTGATTGTTGTGCTCAGACAATCTAAGCACAAGCTCAACGATTGAGCTTTTCTCCCTTAGTTTGCAGGCTAAGAAAATCGTCGGAGGTCTTATACCTCTTGACGTGGGCACGAGCCTGAAATCCCAATTTCAGCCCTCGAAACATCTCATATGTTCCACGACGTTTCGAAAACGTCTTTGGTGCCTCTACTTAAACCATTTAATTGAACTATCACGTAGTTATCAAAACGTGTATGTCCAATGTTCGCAACATCGACAAACGACGTTGGGGTTCAGCACACTGAGCGGTGCATTAAGGACATAAGCTTTCTACTGATCGCATAATCGCTACTATCAACTTTCAACTATATTTTCTCTAGGAACATATCTAAACAGTGGAACTAAAGCGCGAGCTTACGACATAATTTGCAAAAGGTCTTTTGACTATGTTCAGGATAATTAAGTTCATCTTATGAACTCCCACTTAGATAGACATCCCTCTGGTCATCTAAGTGATCACATGATCCGAGTCAACTAGGCCGTGTCCGATCATCACGTGAGACGGACTAGTCATCATCGGTGAACATCTT
>NW_021267515.1:0-8464 GCF_002162155.2 Triticum dicoccoides
TCACCCTTGTCCTCTGTCCAGGAGTTGCAAGTAGTTTCTGGTGTTTGTAGCTTACTGGAGGCCGTGGACAGCGCTGACCGTAGGGGTGGGCTGTGATGCGGTAGGTACGTGGCACGGTGTACCGGATGCCCGTTTGGTATCTCGGGAACCCTGTTCACATCGTTTGGGGCTGTGAGCGAAACTCCGGCCGGATCTCCTCATGGATGGAACCCGAATAGGCGATAAACCTGGACTAGAGACTTGAGTGTTTAGGTAGGTCGTGGTCTACACCCACGTCGGCTTTCGCTTGAAGTCTGCCGAGCACATGTCGTGTGCAGACGCTAAGTGGTGGAAACATGTATGAAGAAGTACACCCCTGCAGGGTTAATATCATCTATTCGAATAGCCGTGTCCGCGGTAAAGGACTTCTGGGTTGCTTATATCAGTTCATAGACAAGTGAAAGTGGATACTCTAAAATACGCAAGATAAGCGCGAGTGCTATGGATGGCGTTCTCGTAGGGAGACGGGAGCGGATCCATAGTGGTGTATTGATATGGTGAATATGTGGACTCGTGTGCGCCACTTCAAAAGAGTTACTTGCAGTCGTAGTTCAGGATAGCCACCGAGTCAAAGCTGGCTTGCTGCAGTCAAACTCCACCATCCCCTTTGTTGATAATGATGCATGTGTAGATAGATATGTAAGTCTTGCTGGGTACATTTGTACTCACGTTTGCCTATTTTATGTTTTTGCAGAGAGACTTCAGTCTCACTAGTAGTTCCGCTTGGACTTCGACGTTTAGCTTGATACCTCAGCTACGATCTTGTGCCCTCGGCAGGATCTGGTAGATAGTCAGGCTTCTCAGCCTTTTCCATTTTTAGTTGTCTGTACTCAGACATGATAGCTTCCGCTTGTGCTTTGACTTGTATGCTCTGAGTGTTGGGTCATGAGACCCATGTTTGTAATATCTCGCTCCTCGGAGCCTATTGATTAAATACTTGAGTCGTAGAGTCATGTTGTGATGCCATGTTGTATTTGCACATATCGAGCATATTGTGTGTATGTTATTGAAATGCTTGGTATGTGTGGGATCTGACCATCTAGTTGTTTATCTTTAGTAGCCTCTCTTACCGGGAAATGTCTCCTAGTGTTTCCATTGAGCCTTGGTAGCTTGCTACTGCTCCGGAACACTTAGGCTGGCCGGCATGTGTCCTTCTTCATTCCTGTGTCTGTCCCTTCGGGGAAATGTCACGCGATGAATACCGGAGTCCTGTTAGCCCGCTACAGCCCGGTTCACCGGAGTCCTGCTAGCCCAGTGCTACAGCCTGGATTCACTCGCTGATGACCGACACGTTCGATGCTGGGTCATGGATGCCTGTCCCTGTAAGTCTGTGCCACTTTGGGTTTACGACTAGCCATGTCAGCCCGGGCTCCTTATCATATGGATGCTAGCGACACTGTCATATACGTGTGCCAAAAGGCGCAAACGGTCCCGGGCTAAGGTAAGGCGACACCCGTAGGAATACCGTGCGTGAGGCCGCAAAGTGATATGAGGTGTTACATGCTAGATCGATGTGGCATTGAGTCGGGGTCCTGACAGCGTTGGTATCAGAGCTTGACTGCCTGTAGGATTACCAAGCCAAACTGGTCGAAGTTGAGTCTAGAAATTCTTTAGTTATATGTAGGGGAATTGATTGTGGGATGGAACGTAAGGCTCTTTTACTCCTTATACCTCATGCCCTTCTGATCTGAGTCATCTTATCTTTCCTGCGGGGATTAAGAACTAGGCTATCTCTTCTTTCTATTAGGATCACGTGTTACTAATCAGTAGACTTATAAGATTGTTGGATTTAAGTCTCAGTTCAGTTCCTACTACTTCCGTATGTTAATTGTTGATCTCGGAACCTTGATATTGTGCTTCTGAGTGGTTATGCCACCATTTTTGTGATTGTCTCAAATCTTTTCCGAGCATTTACAGCCGTTATGCTGTCCGAGTCATCCCAGGTTTCTAAATAGTCCGATGCATTTGCAAATCCCTTCCTTCTGTTTCCGATGTTCCCATGGGCCAGATTAACCACACTAATCGGTGTGTTGAGGTAATTATTGCCTCGACATATATGTTGGAATTATTATTATGACCCTAAGTGCTTAGGGGATCATCTAGTGGTCTAGCCATGATTTGTGTCCTAGTGTGAAGATTCTGGCCTTTATTCTCGGAAGCATCCCGTGATGCTACTTAGTAGTAGGTATTCTATCCCTGGGTTTTGAACCCGAGATTCACCCTACTTGCTTCATGTTGATAGTTTTGCTCGTTCCTTAAGGTTATTAGCAACCTTTGCATTAGTCCTCGATGTTCGTGGTATTCCTTTCTTCCAAATACTATGAACCGCTTATGGCAGATGTTCCTCGCTGATCGAAAGATCACAATCAGAGTGCTCTCGATGGGTTCTCGATTCTATATTGTGACTCTGCCAGTTCTACCTTTCTGTATGGGTTATCCGGAAGAAATATGTGGAATTCGTTCGACATGCTAAACCATGCACCCACAACTCAGAAAATCGTGTGTTCCTTGAGTTGTCTTCTGACCCTCGTCTATCAATTGATAGTCAAGATTATGTGTGCATTCGTTCATCGATGCCTATTACTCTTGTGGTCCGTCAAGCCATTCTGTCCTGAATGACTTGGAGAAACAAACTCCAGTACCTCATCCATATCTAGGATTGGGTCAAAGTAGTTGTATTCCGCAGATCAAATGCCAATCCAGCTCTTGGTTCTGTTCTACCCTGAAGTATTACCTTCTTTATGACAGGAATTTCATGAGAATTGCACCACCTTTTGTGAATTCTTGACATAGTGATACTTCTCGCCATCCTTTGTCATTCCTCGGTCTTCGTGTTGAGGCAACCGGAATACCGACAAATGAATTGTGATGTGTGAAATCAATACTGCTAGCAACTCTGTTGCTTGGTAGTTAAAGGATAATAATTTCATTCTTAGTATGTTGGTTTTCGAATCATCCTTCTAAGACTGATCGTGCTACCTAGTCCTTATTTCGGTGCACCCTTCGATTGATGAGTTAGGATCTTGTCAAGTCCTCACTCATTTGATCATATCGTCTTGCCCTCAAAAGCAAGATTGTTCTCGAGCTTAGTAACATACCGGTGGTTCGTGACTTTCCAAATATCTTCTTGGAGGTGTTACCGGGTTGTCACCTGACCGCTATGTTGAGTTCGTGATCAAGTTGGTTTCTTGTGAACCACCTTCTCTCCAAGAATCGGTGTTAGATATCCCTGAGCTAGTTGGTTAAGCTAGACAACAACTTGGTGAGTTGGAAGATAAAAGCTTGTCTGACTTAGTTTGTTCCAAAGGGATATTCTTGTGTAGTGTGTGTTGAAGAAAGATGATATCTTCATCGATTGGTCCTTGTGATCAGTTGCTGGACCTATTGTCTTATCAATCCTTTGATTTGAGTGTGGGCTATCGTCAAATCAAATCAGTACCAACGATGCTCGTAATGTTGTCTTATTCGTGGTTGATCCCTCGAGCATACACCATTATATCTTTTGGGTCTGACCAATGCTATCACTTGTTCACTTAACTATGGAATTCCTTTTAAAAGGAAACCCAGATGAATTGTTGTTGTGCCCATTGACAACATCCTTGTCTTCTCCATAATTTTGCTGAACATTAAGCTAGTGTTGGAAACTTTTGAAAGCATTTGTTCATGCTAGCTCATGAAGCATATGTTTGGATGAAGGTAGTGACTTCCTTTAATTCATGTGCATCTGATGCAAGTTGCCACCGTGGATTCGAGAAAGTCAATGTTGCTTTCTTTGGAATCATTCCAAATCAGTCATGCACACGTGCGAAGAATGCTGTGGTTTGAAGACTTGCAACCTTCAATCTATATGTATCCCTAGCACACCAAGCCACTGATTGATTTGTTCAAGGAGAAGGAGTTCCTTCATAAGAGCTAATCCGGACTTATGAAAGAACTTCGATACCCTCGTTGATGATTCCCCCTCCTGAACTCGGTAGTGTTTTATTATAAGACTACCACGTGGTCATGCTTGTCTAGGACAACGTGTTCACATGTTTGTAGCAGAACCAGCTCATGTTTTGGAGCTTGCTATCGTAGTTCATCTCCCGAGAATCCCGCAACGTCATCTCGTCGATTTGTGTTGCAAACTTTCATTTTTCTTCCTAAGACTCGATGAGCCTGGAATATCCTAACACCAACCAGAGCTGAATCTCAGGCAGATATGATGGTTGGAACATTTCCCTAAGAACTATAATATTGGTCTCTCGATAACCGGTAAGGTGGATGTCGTGGCCAACACACCCATCCGGTAGACCTATTATTATAGTATCTTGTTTGAGGAAGTTGGCCACCCCCCCATAGGGATTTCGTAGGATTTACTCCCTAGTTGCCCCTATGGATTTTTGTGTTCCCGAAGTCCAACCTTTTACTTGATGTTTTAGATATCAAACCATATCTATGAATGGGTTATACTAGCACATCAAGGAGAACATTAGAAGCGGAGTGCTAAATGTCTCTCGGTCGATCATCCAGATTTTATTTGCTTGGCCTCGCTAAGGTGAAATCTGAGAAAGTGTTATCCTCCTTTGCATCTGCATCGTCCATCGCTATTCATCATGGTAGTATGTTGTGTTGTCAGCACCCTTGACGCGGTTGTTGATAAAACCTTGATGATTGTGGAAATGCTCAAGTTCTTGAGAGCACGCACAAGCGCTACGTCTTATCATCGGCACTAGCTGGGATTGCCCCAGATTTCCTCGGTTATGCTATAACCACTCCAACAGTGAATTCACTCTCTATTGTTGGGTTCTTCCCCAGTTACCAGAATCATTCCCAGCATTTGCATTTTGTTCCCAGCTTGCACCGCCAATGTGCCATTCTACCATGGGTCTCTTCCATTTCCGGTGATAAGCAAAATTCATCCATTACGTTGTCTTCAACAAGGTAATCCACATCATCCAAGTTTGAGTATGCCATTCTACCAAACCCCTCTAAATGATCGATTATGATTTGCCTTAAGCTGGTATAAAGAGTTTCAATGATCTCTGAATCAAAGGTAATTCTTTTGCCACTTAAGGGGAGATATCTACGAGTCACGGTTCCGAAGGTGTCTCGTTGTGGTATCATGGCAACTCAACTCCTCGCTACGTTGACAACCGATTACCACCTTCTTAAGTGTGGAATTGTTGTCCACCTAGTGAACCTTCGTCATCCGTTTCTTTCCACCCCTCTTGATGTGTATCTCGTGTCTCAACCCGAGAGATGGTCCTATGTCTCATTCCGTGAGTTGTTCGATCTTCAAGAAGATCGACCCTTCTAGAGTCTCCTTCTTCCCTCCATGTCATGTTGGCAGGATTTCTCAGAACAAGACATCAAGACAATGATGGTGAAAGAATCAACGTTCAACTGAAGTGCAACCTGGATCGTGAGGATTATACTAGTTTGCGTTCCCCCCTCACCTTACCCTACGCTTGAATCTCGGGACGAGATTTTTGTTTAGTGGGGGTGAGTTGTCACAGCCCCAGTTCAGCCCTTGCTTGACTTTGCTTGTTCATCATGCCATCATGTTTAAATTCCAAAGAAATTTGAAATGGGGATTGTTGAAACCCTAGCACCAAATGAAATTTAACTAGGTTCAATAAAAATATTTTCAATAACCCAGAATGCCCTTTGGAAATGTTCATAATTTCTGTTAAAGGTGAAAACCTCTTCCAAGAATGATGAACATATTTATAGGCTATTCCTGGATTTTTGAATTAAATTATATAGTATTTGCATTTGGGCATTTAAATGCTATTAAATATTTCAAATGCTCAAATAATCATAAACTAAAATGTTTACTGTTGGATATATTCTAAACAGTAGCCATGATTAGTTTCATGATTTTTGAAAGTGTCTGAGTATTTTTAATAAAGCCCTAAATTTACAGAATAATAGAAAACTGAGATATTAGAAAAAAGGAGATAGAGAGAGAGGATACCTGGCCACTTACCCAGCCCAGCAGTGCGGCCCACCGGCCCAACTGCCAGTCGTCGTCTCCACCGCGCCAGTCGGACGCCGAGCGCGTGCCCGACGCGCGCGCACGGCCGTGCTGCCACGCCACCTGCCTGCCTGCCTGCGTCCTCGGGACAGCGCAACGCCGCGGGTCTTCCTCCTCGGTGCCGTCCCGATCGATCCGGCCTCCCATTCGCCCCCCCTACGCCTCTCCTCGCCCGTTCCCCGCCATGGCCGAAGCCTCCATGGACGCGCTGCCGTAACCCCGCACCCACAGCCACTGCCCCACCTCTCCGACGTGATCCCGAGCTCCGCCACGACGTCGTCGTCCTCTCCATCGAGTCACGCGGCGCCAGAAGCTCTGCTGCATCTCCAACGCCGCCGTTTCCGACCTCGGGTGCCGGTGATCCCCGCCGTCGATTCGCCGGACCCCGTGCCTCCCCTGCCTCGCCAGCAGCACCAGAAGAACCTCGGTGAGCCGCTGCATCGTTTCCCCCATGCCCCGTTGCCTAATTCGCCCCCTAGCCGCATCAACCACCGGAGCCGAGAACTCCACGCCGCCGGCGATGTCGCCGCCGTCACTGCAGCCAGTAAGGCTCGAAACCGAGCACGGCACCGTGCTCCTAGCATCTTCAGGAGCTCGGTGAGCCCCTTAGCCATCCCTCCCGTTCCCTGTGGCCTCGCCCCGCTCGAACCCGTAGCTCCGGCCGTCGCCAAACACGTCGCCGGCGCCTTTTCCGGCGACCCCGAACCCAACTACCTGCACCACTCACCGCGGGCCACTCCCAGCTATCCATAGCGCCCAACGGCGCCCCGAACGGTGCCCTGTACGTGAAACCCGCACCTGCACCGCCGCGTTTAGCCTCGCCGGCGGCTAAACGCCGGCGAGTTGACCCCGCCGACCCGGGGTTTGACCCCCTGACGTGTGGGCCCAGGCGCCTGCTTAGTTAGTGCTAGGTTAGTTGGTGTTAATTAACTTAGTTAATTAGGTGAGCCACTGACATGCGGGCCCCGCCCGGCTAACTAAGTTAGTTAGGGCTAACTAACCTGGTTAGTTGACTGGGTCACTGACCAGTGGACCCCACTGGTCAGGTTTGACCTGGTCGACGCCTTTGACTTGCTGACGTCATGCCGACGTCATGCTGACGCAGTAACTTATTTTCTGAATTTATTTTTATATAAGAAATTTCAGAAAATAGCTAAAACTTCAATAAATCATAGAAAATTAACCGTAACTCCAAATTAAATAATTTATATATGAAAAATTATCAGAAAAATTCAAGGAATCCATCTGTACCATTTTCATGCATGTTAGAACAACTTATAGCTGCTGTTTAGCACAAATCAATTACATGGCATTTGAATAATCACATATGGAGTTTGAATTTGAATCTTGTATTCAAACCAACTTCATTTAATCTGGTTTTAGATGCATTAGCCCAAAACACATTCATTTTGCCATGTCATGATCATGCATCATATTGTGCATTGCATTGATTGTGTTCCCTTCTGTGTTGCCGGTAATTGTCCCCTCTCGATAGACGTGATACCGATGATGTGATCGTTGACACTGATGAAGACTCAATGATATCTTCAGAAGTGCCAGGCAAGCAAAACCCCCTTGTTCATTCCGATACAATCCTACTCGCTCGCTCCTGCTCTCTTTTACTGCATTAGGACAACAACGATTCAACTGTTACATGCTGCGGTAGTTGAACCCCTTTATCCTCTGCATGACCTGTCATGGCCACAGTAAATAGATGAAACCCACTAGCATGAGTAGGAGTTGTTTGAGCCCTGTTGTGCCTACTCATCCATGTTTATTTGTCATGCCTGCTACTGCTTAGAGTTGAGTCAGGTCTGATTCATCGGGGATGAATCAGAGGCGTGTGAACATGTCATATTGTGTGTGAGCTAAGCGTGTGAACACGATTTGGTAAAGGTAGCGGTGAGAGGCCATGTAGGAGTACATGGTGGGTTGTCTCATTGAAGCCGTCCTCAGGAACTGAGTTCTGTGTTTGTGATCCATGATTCAGCTACTACCATACATTGGGCCCTGAAATATGACCCCGCTCGACTTCTTATTCACCCTTGTCCTCTGTCCAGGAGTTGCAAGTAGTTTCTGGTGTTTGTAGCTTACTGGAGGCCGTGGACAGCGCTGACCGTAGGGGTGGGCTGTGATGCGGTAGGTACGTGGCACGGTGTACCGGATGCCCGTTTGGTATCTCGGGAACCCTGTTCACATCGTTTGGGGCTGTGAGCGAAACTCCGGCCGGATCTCCTCATGGATGGAACCCGAATAGGCGATAAACTTGGACTAGAGACTTGAGTGTTTAGGTAGGTCGTGGTCTACACCCACGTCGGCTTTCGCTTGAAGTCTGCCGAGCACATGTCGTGTGCAGACGCTAAGTGGTGGAAACATGTATGAAGAAGTACACCCCTGCAGGGTTAA
>NW_021267516.1:0-783 GCF_002162155.2 Triticum dicoccoides
TTTTTTCTCCCTTCTTTCCGTTCCCTTTTGTCATTTCCTTTTTTCCCATTTCTAATTCGATGAAAAAAGTTCACCGCATTATATGAACTTTTTAAATTTTTGATGAACTGTTTTTGAAATTTGATGAACTTCTAAAAAAATCGATGAACTATTTTAGAAGTTCGATGAGCATTTTTTTCAAATTCGATGAACTTTTTTTTACAAATTTGATGAATTTTTTTTCATATTTGATGAACTTTTTTCAAATTAGTTGAACTTTTCCAAATGCGATGAACTTTTTTCAAATTCGTTGAACTTTTTAAAATTCGATGAATTTTTTAAAATTCAGTGACCTTTTTTACAAATTCGTGAACTTTATTTGGAAATTGATGATTTTTTTTTTCAAAATCAATGAACTTTTTACAAATGTGTCTACTTTTCGAAATAAAAAAAAAGGTGGCCATTTTTTTCCCTGAACCAATTACTCGCCCCGATCATTGTCTTTGTAAAACACAAGGTCTACAAGTAAACATATATGATATATAAACAATTCAGACTGAATGGCGTATGAGGGATGGTATCTTGTTTTGTATCAAGGTATGGGTGGTTGAATGTACGAAGGCGGTATGGCGAGGCGGCAGATTCGCCAAATGAGAAAAGGGCAGACTTACGCTGGAGCGGCACAGGAGGAGAGATGCATGTGCGCAGTTCGGCCATCATCGGATCGAGCGTCCATCTATTAATTTTAACCATGAAATAGTGAGTGTAATATGTACATGAACTGTTTGTGTTTGGCCAAACTTA
>NW_021267517.1:0-1001 GCF_002162155.2 Triticum dicoccoides
TGCAACAAGGTAGTTTGTAAATCATCATAATATTTTGTTACAGTTTCACTACCTTGTTTTAAGTGTTGCAACTTCTTAATCATGTCACGAGTATAATAAGCAGGGACGAAAGTATGTCGCATGGCAAGTTTCAAATCATCCCAAGTAGTAGGTATATAATCAGGGTGTAACCGACAATATTCACTCCACCAAACCAAAGCATAACCAGTGAAAGAACCAACCGCAACCTTAACCTTTTTATGTTCATCGAAATTATGGGAAGCAAATATATTTTTTATGTCGAACTCCCATTCAATATATAAAGCAGGTTTAAAATGGCCATTAAATGGTGGTATAGATACATTAACCTGATCATGTGCATTTGGATGTTTGTGCACCTCTCGTGACGGTTGTGGTATTTGCAAAGGTGGTGGCACGTCTCCCGCGATCGACAAAGCCCATGAATTGACTATGGATCATGTCATGATTAGTAGAACAAGAAACAAAACCCAAAAATAATGTTCCTATAACTACTAGGATGTGGTGGTAAAACGCTCACAGTAAAGCAAATATCAATGTCTTACAAGTTCTTACCATGCAGTAGGCGGTGATCGGCAACCAGCGGTGTCAAGTAACTCCGAATATTGAGTAAAGCGATTGCCAGGGGAGCGTACGTATACACGGTGTAGAAATATGTGGAGCTGGGTTGACTATATATGGTAGCAAAAGATTAGCAATAATCAATTCAAAGATGCAATGTTGAATAAACGCTCAACGACGGTACTGTGCTGGTCCTAGGCTAGACCGGACTAGAGACGCGAGCCTAGAACACTAATGAGGTCACGTCGTAGCACAACTAGCATCAATGAAGGATACTAAGTAGCTCTGGACAGCAAGATATAAGTGAAGATCACAACGGCAGTAAAGATAATGAGGTGAAACAACAGCCAAGCAGGATATATCAACAACTTTGTCTCCAACTTTCCTCTGAAAAAGTTTGTGCCGATTTTTTTGTTTTTTTT
>NW_021267518.1:0-680 GCF_002162155.2 Triticum dicoccoides
AGAGAGAGCAGAGAGAGAGAGCAGAGAGCAGAGAGAGAGAGAGAGAGAGAGAGAGAGAGAGAGAGAGAATTTTTTAACTAGTTAATTAACAAAAAAAAGGTAAAATTTGATAATTAACAAAAAGGTAAATAACTTAGTTTAACAAAAACGGTAAATAACTTAAAACTTGATAATTAACAAAAAAACCCGTAAAATTTGATAATTAACAAAAAAAAACGTATATACGGAGAGGGGCGGCGAGGGGGGCGGCGATGCGCACGGTGTTTTTTTAGGGATCGAGAGGGGACGGCGAGGGTTATAAATGTGTTGTCCTCGCCTCCCCTCTCTGTGACGCCGTCGTCTGCCGCCCCGTCTCGCGCTCTACCGCGACACCCTCTCCCACCCCTTCCTCGCCCCCTCCTTTTGCCACCGCCCTTTCGCCACCGCCACCGCCACCGCCCCCCTTCTTCACTTAATTAATTTGTTTTTACTACATGTTTTCAGGACTGACATAATGGCGAACGATAGAGCTGACCCGATTATGGACAACTATGATCCGGACGGTGAAGCACATATGTTCGGCATCATAAACGGCGATATTCTATATGTGCCGACCGGAGAAGAAGAAGATGATATCTCTTCTTATCTGAACCTTGACGGTGAAGATGAAGGGCGCCGTCAGCAAGATGATGCCGAACAAA
>NW_021267519.1:0-1121 GCF_002162155.2 Triticum dicoccoides
AATTGACTGGGAAGAAAACTGATCTGGAGGCCTTCCTGAGTAGTCTTGCCAAGAAGCTGTTTCTTATGCTTGAAGGTAAACCTCTATGCTTGGCAAACATTTCCAATTGTGGTTTTTCCATTCGACCATCCCCTTGACTTAGTGATCATCCTTGCAGAATTCTGTCAAAACTTTGAAGAAGAAACTAGCCGGCTGGAGCCAAACCTCGACCCCGTCAATTCTCCGGTGAACGACGAAGTTGCCATGGATGTTTTCCGACTGGAGTCTCGTGTCGCAGCTGTCGTGGACTATCTCGCAAGGCTGAAGGCCGCCACATCTCGCATCGACTCGATGCTCTGGCCTGAGGAGACACTTCAGAATGACCTTGAGTCGCTGATGGCCCGGTTGAACACGATCCCTGGTCGAGTGCAGGAATGGAAGAAGTCCTCGGCTCGGTGTGGTGCAGATGTTGCTCTGTGTCTGGCCCGAGTCCACTGTAAAGATGCGCGAGAAGAGAAGCTGGCGGCCCTTCGGGTGGCCAATACCAAGAAGCACGACTTCAGGTCCTTTATGGAAACTTTCCTTGCAGCTGCCACTCGGATCGCCGACGGAATTGACCTTGATGAATTCGTTGCTCCTTCCAGCCCTCCATAGGAGGGGTAAAAAACTTCTTCTGGCTCGACGCTTTAAATTTGCCTCGGTATGCCGAGTGGAATTGTAACCGATAAACCTTAACAGGCTTAACGCCTGAGCACTCTCGGTTCCTTTAGATATCGATTCAAACTTGAATTTGGTGCTTGAATATGATTGCCTTTGGCTCGAAATGTCTTTTGCAGGTTCAAAGCAAGGCGCCTTTACTGCGATCGACTTATTCTTCAGTCCACTTAGGCGAGCACTGGGCTGCAGCTAAGCCCCCGAGTGAGAGGTTTACTCTTCACTCGGCAGGATTTTGATAACTTAGGCGAGTGCTTCGACTGCAGCTAAGCCCTCGAGTGAGAGGGTTGCTCTACACTCGGTAGGATTTTGATAACTTAGGCGAGTGCTTGGACTGCAGCTAAGCCCCCGAGTGAGAGGGTTGCTCTACACTCGGTAGGATTTTGATAACTTAGGCGAGTGCTTGGACTGCAGCTAAGCCCCCGAGT
>NW_021267520.1:0-1356 GCF_002162155.2 Triticum dicoccoides
TGACGATGATGATCATGGAGCCCCGAAGATGGAGATCAAAAGGAGCAAAGTGATGATGGCCATATCATGTCACTATTTGATTGCATGTGATGTTTATCATGTTTATACATCTTATTTGCTTAGAACGACGATAGTAAATAAGATGATCCCTTACAACAATTTCAAGAAGTGTTCTCCCCTAACTGTGCACCGTTGCGACAGTTCGTGTTTCGAAGCACCACGTGATGATCGGGTGTTAGATTCTAACGTTCACATACAACGGGTGTAAGACAGATTTACACACGCGAAACACTTAGGGTTAACTTGACGAGCCTAGCATGTACAGACATGGCCTCGGAACACGGAGACCGAAAGGTCGAACATGAGTCGTATAGAAGATACGATCAACATGAAGATGTTCACTGATGATGACTAGTCCGTCTCACGTGATGATTGGACACGGCCTAGTTTGACTCGGATCATGTAATCACTTAGATGACTAGAGGGATGTCTATCTGAGTGGGAGTTCATAAGATGAACTTAATTATCCTGAACATAGTCAAAAGGTTTTTGCAAATTATGTCGTAGCTCACGCTATAGTTCTACTGTTTAGATATGTTCCTAGAGAAAAATTAGTTGACAGTTGATAGTAGCAATTATGCGGACTAGGTCCGTAAACTGAGGATTGTCCTCATTGCTTCATAGAAGGCTTATGTCCTTAATGCACCGCTCAGTGTGCTGAACCTCGAACGTTGTCTGTGGTTGTTGCGAACATCTGACATACACGTTTTGATAACTACGTGATAGTTCAGTTAAACGGTTTAGAGTTGAGGCACCAAAGACGTTTTTGAAACATCGCGAAACATATGAGATGTTTTGAGGGCTGAAATTGGGATTTCAGGCTCGTGCCCATGTCAAGAGGTATAAGACCTCCGATGACTTTCTTAACCTGCAAACTAAGGAGAAAAACTCAATTGTTGAGCTTGTGCTTAGATTGTCTGAGTACAACAATCATTTGAATCGAGTGGGAGTTGATCTTCCAGATAAGACAGTGATGGTTCTCCAAAGTCATTGCCACCAAGCTGTTAGAGCTTCGTGATGAACTATAACATATCAGGGATAGATATGATGATCCTTGAGGTATTCGCGATGTTTGACACCGCGAAAGTAGAAATCAAGAAGGAGCATCAATTGTTGATGGTTGGTGAAACCACTAGTTTCAAGAAGGGCAAGGGCAAGAAGGGATACTTCATGAAACGGCAAATCAGCTGCTGCTCTAGTGAAGAAACCCAAGGTAAAACCCAAACCCGAGACTAAGTGCTTCTGTGATAAGGGGAATAGTCACTAGAGCAGAATTACCCTAGATACTTGGTAGAT
>NW_021267521.1:0-2621 GCF_002162155.2 Triticum dicoccoides
CAGCAATGGCTTGAATACAAACCCTAGCCCTCACAGGGTACCTCTGATAATTTTCCTGTATCCAAAACCATGGGGCAAGGATATGAGTATATTTTAACACATCTTAAAACTTGGGCCAGGAAAATGACCAAAATGGCTTGCTTGATGTCAGATCAATCACGACCAGCCATAATAGTACCACAACAATGACAAGGGGCTCATTCAATGGCTACTCGATAGACATGACACAAGCGAGGGTTAGTTTTAGGGTGTCTGCACGTACAGCTGCGTGAGATCATTTTGAATAATTTGCGTGGTTCACACGCTCAGTTTTCATACGTGTGACGGGTGGCACGTACTCCATTAATCATTGAGCCCCACCCACGTTTAACTGCTACTCACTCTAATATCTCACCGGCCAGACTCCATTAATCTTTGGGGCCCACAGGTCGTTTCATGTCCAACTCCCCACAGTGAGGATGGATAACATAGCGAGCATAACAAATAGTAGAGTTAGCTAGTGGTTATATCTCATTGTCTTATCATCTGCACTCAATTAATTGAATAGTCGTCTAGCCATATGATAGTTAACTATACACACAATATACTATGTCATATATACCTGGTTAACTTTATTAATATACAAAGATTGTTGCCCGTGTTGCAGCTGACTATAAATCTATAGCCTGCTTTTGTTTTATATCCTTTTGTTCACACCCTTAGTCACTTCTACCGACATCAATTGGCCTACACTTTTTTTTGCGGGGGAACTGGCCTATACATTATGTTAAGGGGGTATCTACTCCACTAATCTTCGAGCCCCAGCTGGCGGGAGGGCTTCGTTTTCATGCACTTTTGAGTTTTGTTAGGGTTTGTGTCATGCTCAGAGAGTTGAGGCGGCGGCGGCTCTGTGTAGATGGAATAAGGTTCTCCACGCCTTGTCCCCGTCCCAGTGGTGTTTCTAGCATCGTCGGAGGGCTTGTGGTGGTATGTCTCCGGCGGATCTCGCGGGATTCGGTCGTCGTTTGTGTTCGGTGGATCCACGTGGATCTTGTTTTCGTTCGTCTGCGTTCGTGTGTCTACAGGTTGGATCATTCCGATCTACGCTTCTTTTCATTGGCGGCGGTTGCTGTTCTGGCGCAATGGTTCTATGGGGCCATAGCACGACGACTTCCTGGCTGTCTACTATAACAAAGTTTGTCCGACTCCGATGAGGGAGGGGCGAAGACGGCGGCACGCCTTCTGCTCGCTCCAGTGCCAGTACTCGTCGCTAGGTGGTCTACGGACCTAGATATATTAATTACGTCTGGTGTTCTTTGTACTATGTTAACAGTTGACGAATAGATTGGAAGTTATCCTCGCAAAAAATAAACTTTGAGCCCCACCTATACGTTTAACATTCTCTCACTATAATCACAGTCTATTGCATTTTTCATGGGCCCACAATTTTTGGATATCTTCACATTTTTGTCGGCTCGTGAACCCTGAGTGTAGGATGAATTTCCAGGTATTTTCACATCTAGTTTTTTTCTTTCTTTACTCTTAAGTGTAAGTTTAATTTGTAGCTAAAACTTTTGAGGTTGTACATGAAACATGGATGTTTGTTTGCACATTTTTGAGAAAATTTGAACATGCTCTGTATTTTTTTAAATTGATCTTTCCTAAAGCCAGACTTTTACACTACTAGTGTGTACATCGCACACAGTGTTTACCTAGGATGTGTTATTGGAGTGCTTAACACTATGTATCTGCAGTACTCCGGACACTCCGTCAGCTCATATTACTTATGCAGTTTTTTTGTTGAACATAAGAATGGCCTCCCCTCCGATTTGTATTAAAGAAAACACATGGTTCACCTAATAACAAATTAGTGACAGAACAGAAATTTAAACATCAACATCCATTAACTAGCGCTCTAAACATCCATTGCCACCAGCCGGCCCAAGGCCAAGACCATCCAAAAGGCAAGCCACCCTACTGAGCAATCAAAGGGGGCGACAAGACGTCACCCAGGACACAAACGAGGTTTAACACGGCAATATATTACATCACCAAAGACTGCAGCAATGCAAGTAAACAAAGCTTTGACAACAATCATTCTTTTCTTCTTCAGCTCCCCAGCCTACGAACTCCATATCTCCACCCGTGCGAAGCTCTGTAAATATCACTTGATACATGTTTTAGCCCTTTTGCCCCTAGCATGAGCGCCTGTCTTAGCTCCTCCTTTATCTGCAAAATTGATCAGCTTAGAAACATCCCCTAGCATGAGTTAGGATCCTTTTTATTGCGAGAATAATTGTCATGCCGCACTTTGGGTGTATGTTGTAACAAACTCTTCTCTCCTTATTTAATATATGAGGCAAATCTTTTGCCTCCGTTTCAAAAAAAAATAGCATGTCAGCTTAATCAAAATTAACGTATGATTACTCATGCAGTTGTGTAAAGTTAACGAAAGACTTGCGCTCACGAGTTGGTCTAGAGTTGAAATCAATCATGACCTGCCATAATAGTACAATATATAGAGACAATGGGGTCATGAGGAGGCCACTCGGTAAACATGTGGGAGCAGGGGGATTTATGACATACAGGATACAGCTGAGGAGCAATGTTTGGTGGTCTGCACATGCAGTTGTGTAAAGTTA
>NW_021267522.1:0-1261 GCF_002162155.2 Triticum dicoccoides
GGGCGTTTCATTCGGAGAATAGTGCCAATCTTCTCTGGGTTAGCGTCGATTCCCCGTTCGGAAACGAGAAAACTGAGTAACTTGCCACCAGGAACTCCAAATGTGCACTTTGATGGATTGAGCTTGATATCATATCTTCTGAGGTTGGCAAATGTTTCGGCGAGATCAGCGAGCAGGTCGGAACCTTTTCGTGACTTGACAACGATATCATCCATATATGCTTCCACATTCCGACTGATTTGAGTGAGTAGACACTTCTGAATCATTCGCATAAATGTGGCTCCGGCATTCTTGAGGCCGAATGGCATGGTGATATAGCAGAAGCACCCGAATGGAGTGATGAAAGCTGTTTTTACCTCGTCGGGTCCGTACAGACGGATCTGGTGGTACCCGGAGTAGGCATCTAAAAAAGATAGCCTCTCGCATCCCGCGGTCGAGTCAACAATTTGATCTATGCGAGGGAGAGGAAAATGATCTTTCGGGCAGGCCCGGTTGATGTTCTTGAAATCAATGCACATTCGGAGCGACTTGTCCTTCTTAGGAACCATGACGACATTAGCGAGCCACTCGGAGTGGTATATCTCTCGGATAAATCCTGCCGCCAACAGTCGAGCCACTTCTTCACCAATGGCTTTTCTCTTCTAGACGGCGGACCGCCGAAGATGCTCTTTGACTGGTTTTGCAGATGAGTCGACTCTTAGGCGATGCTCAGCCAGTCCCCTGGGAACACCTGGCATGTCAGCGGGCTTCCATGCAAAAATGTCCCAGTTCTCACGGAGGAACTGGATGAGCGCTTCTTCCTATTTTGGGTCGAGTGATGTGGAGATGCGGGTCGGAGCTGCTTCTGGGTCGGTCGGGTGAATGTGAACAGGCTTCGTCTCACCGGACGACTGGAATGCAGACTCTGTGGCGGGTTTCTTTGATCGCAGCAAGTCACTCGGATCTGCGTTTTGCTTGTATTCTTCGAACTCGACCGCTGTCACCTGGGAATCGGCAATCTTGGAGCCCTTCTGAAAGCACTCTTCTGCCTTTTTCCGATCACCGGTGACAGTGATCACTCCTTTGGGGCCGGGCATCTTCAATTTGAGGTACACGTAGCATGGTCGAGCCATGAACCGTGCGTAAGCTGGTCTCCCCAAAATGGCATGATATGCACTCTGAAAATCCACGACCTCAAACGTCAACTTTTCTTTGCGAAAATGCTTCGAATCACCAAACACCACGTCCAAAGCTATTTGGCCGAGTGACTCGGCTTTCTTCC